>NW_019719368.1:208288-286565 GCF_002891405.2 Cryptotermes secundus | reverse complement strand
TCTGGGTAATTTTAACTATTTGTAATTATTTTAATTAACTGGAACGTGGCTATCTTGGACAAAGTGAAGTTTTGTGTGTTGGTGATTTCTTTTTCTACTATAAATGCCTCTGATGATGGCTCCGTGGTGAGCCGAAACATGTAAGGCAGGTGCTGACGAGGTGGAAAACTTAAAAAAGTGTCACATTTGACGGAAGGAACTTGATTGTTAATTGGTTAGTGTGACGGACCAGAATGAAAGACCTTAAAAAAAAAGCAACCAATAATATTGATTTTACTAATTCAGCCATCAACACAACGAATATTTATTAATTTAAACCACACTACAAGTTTCGACCCTTAATGGGTCACATTCAGGTGCTCCTATTTACACGATTAATTATCGAATTGCAACGCATAATCTTGTCTGAATATTTTTTATCATTGCACCTGTTTTAATTACTATATTCCTAGTTAACATATATAAGCCGTGAAGTGGTTATGTTCTATGCATACTTTTTATTGTATACTTATATACTACATATTGGATATTGAATTAAATTGGGGTTAGGTATGAGTTTTCCGATCTTCAAGACCGAGATTAACGGCAGTGGAGATCCGTTGCGCTGACCACGTGACACACTCTATCCGCTAAAGTTGGCGCTAACTTCGCCGACAAGCGGCGGTCGCTCGGTCGGGATAGTTCGCTTGCAGACTACAGGCCATGGAGTTTAGCTATATTGCACCGGGAATGTGTTTATCGAGTCCGTTACCTAGCAACGATCGTCTACTCCGGTTTGTTAAGAATCTGCTGCTTAGCAACGGAAACGCTTTTACCCAACCGTTACCTAGAAACGGGTCTGTACTCTAAGGCATATTTGGGTTTCATGTATGTTGTGCCGCAATTTCGAGACTGAAAATCAAGACATTGCCTAAATGTTACGAGACTTGCGAAAGCGTTCTATAGCAATTAGAGCGAGGATGACAACACCTGAACTAGGGATCTAGGTTAAGAATGTTGGTGATCAGCATTTATGCGTAATTGCATAAGTAGGAAGCTCCGCTAACTGGGCCACGGGAGTATAATGAATTTATCAAATACGCAGCGATGAGGTACCACGGACCCGCCCTCCACCGTAAAGGTTAGCCAATGGAAACCCTCCACCCCGAAATGTAGAACAAGGGGAGTAGTTAACCTCCCTCTTTCGCCAACAAAATTAGTGTATAAAAATGAGAAAAAAAAACTCAATGGGGATCGATCTAAAAACGTAATATTCAGTAGTCAGCCGGAGGCTCTATTCGACATGGGTCTTACAAGTGGTGGCGTCGCTGCGTCTCTTATCTCAAGTAAGTCATGTTTACTCATACTAGCCACGCTGTTAATCTTTGTGGTTGTTGGTAAATTGTTGTTTATAAAATGTTAAAAACAGACTCCAGTGTGCCCGGCGAGCCCTTAGGGTAGAATAATAGAAATCATGTAACAAGTAACAGGCAAGGGTTAGTGTGGTAAACATGGTTGCCGTTATAGTGTATTATGATTACTGGTAGTATGCGGAGCACGCATATTTGTTGTTCATAGTGGCGACCATGGATTTTGTGATAAATATACATAGGTTTTTAGTAGGCATAACTTTAGGGATAAAATACCTTAAGGGTGAAGTATTATGATAGAATAGTTTAGAATTGTGTAATGAGTAGTAGGAAATGGAGACAGAAAAAGGTTCACGTCGAACGATGAATGCTTGCATATCCTCAGGAGTCGAAACAGAAGAGAGAGAGAGAGACAGACTCAAGTCCGACACCCCAGAAGGGGAGATTCATAGCGTAGTAACGTAAAGACACTATGTAGTCCCGACTGAAGGTCGGCATTGTTCATGCTGTAAATAGGATTGTAAATAAGAGTGTAAATAGACAGGGTAATTAAAGTAGGATATACCGGGATTGTGATTTACTTCTCCGAACCAACCCGTCCACGACCGATCCAAAGCGATTCTGACAGAACTGACCCAGGTAGCCAACAGGAGCCGGATGCAACTAGCAGTAAGGGTTATGAGAATCCTGGTTAAGGGTGAGAGAGGCTAATAGGAGACAGCAAGATAGCGTCACTAATAGAAACAAAGAAAGAGTAATTTAGTATCATTTCATTAGCCCCCTTGAGGCGTAACAAAGTGATAGCCGAGGTGGAGATCGGCCAACGAGAGGTGGCTGACAGAGAGAGTTAGTAATTGTGTTTTACTCACCCCTGCCATCGAAGCCTTACTTATGGCAACGGTGGCGGGCCAAGTCAACGAAGGGTTGACTGACGTAGCGAAGGGATTCGCCACAGAGAAATGGCAGACAAAGTGATTTAGTGTTGTAACCCACCCCCGTCACTCAGACATAAAAATTGGTGACAGCGGTGAGATATCAAATCCACCCCTGTCGTAGAGGTGTAATATATGGTGTGACAGTCGATGTGTAGAGGCGGATCGGACCCGACACGCCCGCTCTACGCCAGTACGAAGTGGTAACAGTGATGAAAGGGCCAGCCAACAGAGAACGCTCGACTACCGCGCTACCGGCCCTTGGCACTTTCATCACCCCTTCTTAAGATGTAACAGATGGTGGCAGCTGTATGCAACGAAGGAAGTCCAGAACCAGGAGAATCCTAGCTGAGGGTAATCTAGTATTATTGTGTTAACCCCTTACAGCATAAGATGTGGTGGCAAGGATGGATACCTCCACGCCCCCTGCCACCACGGCGTAATAATGTAAGTGGGAGGGAATTTCTTGGCTGTTCTTGACTGACTTTGACACTATCAGCTCCTCAAAAAAGAATCCTTTAATCATGAAGTTAGTATGACTACATAATGATAACTTTGCGCTCATCATCAGGATAGATACACGCCTAAATGGGATGCAAGGGCCATTGCTTCTCGGGTTATTCAACAGCCCCATTTCATCTGCAAATGCTCTATAGCTTTGAATGTGGTTATGATTTTTGATTGAGATGTAAAGACTGAGGATCGTGGCCTCTGGAATTATGGAATGATGAGATGGAAGGAAAACCTTACAACTTAATATTATTAAAGCCAGTTACACGGACGGGGCTCGAACAGGAACCTAAAAATAAAGTTCTAGAAGCTACCGTTTCTCCAGTGTCTTTAATAAGAGAATGAAACGTTGGCAAGTTCATTATTCCAGTTGTCAGTCTTCTCCAAGTAAATCCTGAAGTAGCTAATCGAGCAAACTGAAAGACAAATGGGACCAGAATTCCGAACACGATGTCTGAAACACTGCAATGAGGTATTTTATCTTCTATGCAGTCTTGAATAAATCTAGACAAAATATTACTTTACGCTCTCAGATCTTGAAGATCTTACGATATACAGGGTGATTCACTAAGATCATTATAATTTACGCATCAAGTTACCGATTATAACGAAACTTGAAAATATTGACCCAGTGTCTGCCTGCTGAGGTCGAGTCATTCCATTACCAACAGGGTTTCTGCAATATTTCTTACTCATTTTGGCTGCAGCTTTCGCCAAATTGAAGCTTCGTGTATACCTGTGTCTCCAGAGGAAGGAATATAATTTTCAGCGTTTTATGTTATATAATTTTCCCCACATCCATCAAGGTATGTACTCATCGAGTTTTCTTTTCGTTGTCCAATTATTGCGTGATTTGTAATTACTTCCTCTGAACCACTTCCGAATGAACCACCCTGTATAGGAATCTTATCGAGAGTTCCAGGTCTTCGACAGGGTGAACCATAATGATGTTAGTTTTTACTGTTAAGATTGCGGTCTTATGGCAAAAACCCTGAAGAATGAGACATGATGTTCCTCCGAAACGTTGGTATCCACTTACAAATCTACATGGTATCACAACCAATGTAAAAGTGATTATTTAAAAACTCAAAATCACGATTTGTTGTTTGTGTTTATTCTGCTTTTGGGTAATTGCACTAAAGTTGAGGGCAGTTCTGGCGACGTTTCGGAGGTACATACACGTCTATAAAGGGTCGTTTTTATAAAATTATCCTGCTCAGTCTCCGTATCTACGCGGAAGGGACACAAACCCCCATTGACCCCTTTCTCGGTCCGTTGTACATGAGCACAACCGCCCTGCTCATGTCGACCCCGAACATATGAGCCCGAAACGTCGACAACACTACCCACATCCACACAATAAAAAGACTGAAAAGCAGAATCAATGTCTGAGATTTAGATTTCCTCTCTGCACTAAATTCAGAACCTGTAGCTCAGAAGACGCCGTAACGGCAGCTCACAAATTTTCACCATCTCATTCTCACAGTTGCAAATAAAATATTTACTAATTAAATGCAACCAATTTAACGTAGAGTTTGAGCTTTCATGGTTTATTACGTCCTGGGTGTTTCGGCGTACTTTACAGCAGATAGATTCAGGGTGAATAGAGTGGATATACCAATGTGCGCCCCTCCATCTCATTGCGGGCACTATATAACGGGCAACATTCCCATTCCGTCACATTAACCATGAAGACGGCAATTGCAACATCCGTCGAAACGTTATAATATTTCAAATACACAAAAGTCATGCTCCTGAGATACAACACCGTGTAATCCGGTGAAAGCTAACATAACAGATGTTTCGGAGGAGCATATCGTCTCCATTTTCAGGGTCAAAAAACAAGTCGAGAAAGAAACCAGGCATGATCAAGTATTAGGACTTCCACTGGATTGCACGGTGCTATATCCATGAAGGTATAATTTCTTCATGGTTACCGCCGCGATAACCACAAATTCAACAACTTCACCGCGCATAGTACTTGAGTCCTGGAAAGAGAAATTACACGTTAAATAGAAGCCTAAAAAATGGAGGAATCTGAGGTTATAAGAATGGCGATTATGAACACTACGGTCTCCTGGTTTGTGATACTGTTCAGTTCATTTCTCCGACGTTTCGGAAGAACTGAATATTTCATCCTCAGTGTCGAACACTAAACGAAGCAAGAAGGAAGAAGAATCTAGTTTGTTTGTTTGTTTGTTTGTTTGTTTGTTTGTTTTCTCGTTTGTCTGTTTGGTTCACTTTTCGACCCACTCAGTGTATTGTTTCACGACTTTATTAAAGTTTATAGCGCCTAATGATGTTGACTGACGAATTATGAAGGACTCGGTAGAATTCTGTCTTGGCCTATTTGAGAAACTACCACGCCTTTCCTGGAGAAAACTGAGGAAACACATGATAAGCCTCAGCCACGATATGCGGTGTTGTAGGTGAACTTCGAACCGAGTACCCCCCGAATAGGAATCGAAATCGGTACCTCTACATTAACCCGCTTGGACCATTCTCAGACGGAAGCAGTAAATTACTCGGACAACTCAGGTTAGCGAAGTTAGTATGGCGACTAGTTACTCGCTGTGCGAGAGTTGGGGTTCAAATCCCAGTGTGGCCGAGAGATTTTTCTCTCCTGAACATCCAGACAGGCACCTAGGCCCATTAACTGTCATATGTGATAGATACTGAGGGTAAAGCTCCCGGGACGTGAAGGTGATCAGATATTGTGAACACAGCAAACGACTCTGCCCAGTTGCCATATTCTCCTCTGCCATTCATTCCGCAGTCAACTGAATACACTTTCCCGTTCAATGGCACTAGAGCCCTTTCTTGGCCTCAGCCTCTTCTTCAGTCACGTAATCTTTCTTACACAGACTGTACAACACCTTGGACGGGGGATCAGCCATTCTCAAGGCCGCTACCTACGCACAGGGCAACACAAACACAGAATAAACGCACACAGACATCCATGCCTTGAGTGGGATTAGAACCCAGGATCCCAGCGTACGAGCGAGCGAAGATAGTTCATGCCTTAGACCGCGCGGCCGCTGTGATCGGCATATAATTTCCCGCATAATTTAATATCCTGACGAGGTTATCGGATTTTCCAATTGACCTAATCCTTCCAGCGACACTATGCCCCTGGGGTCGACGCAGCCTCTAACAGAAATGAGTACCCAGGAATCTTCCTGTGGGTAAAGAGCGCCCGATCGACGCGATTTCACTGCCATCTGTGAGCCGAGTTGTAAAAGATGTGGAAGCCTCGACGTCTCCCAACCCTATGTGCCTTCATGACCTGTTGCAAGGATAGCTTTTACATAATTTACATAATTTCATGAGCTCCACCAGCATAGACAGTTTAAGAGCCCACATTAAATGCCGTTCTTCAGACCGCAGAATATCATATGGTTTGTCATGAGAGTTGAAAACTGCCGAAACGGGGAGGAATCTCATGATAATACGGAGTTTCACAGAAATCGGACAACTGACAATGGTTTTCAAAACAGGGTACTGTAGGTATAGCGATGGGCTATTGGCTGGACGGTCAGGGTTCGGATCCCGGAAGAGGCAAAAGATTTATCTCGTCTCCGCAGCTTCTAGTCCGACTCTGGGTCCCACTCAGCCTCCTATCCAATGGATACCGTGGGTTCTTCCCCCGTGGGAAAAGCGGCCGAGGCGTGAAGCTGACTACTCACCTCGATCGAGTGCTGAGATTAGGAATGGAGTTATACCTCCATCGCCCCACACGTCTTCATGAGCTGGTGCTTATTTTATTAAATTCAGAAATTGAGTTGTATTTATCTTACCTTTGAAAAAACGCGAAAGCTCTACAAGACTGTACGGCATCACATTCTAGGAGACCGTTCTCTTCACAGCACACTTAGCTCCGTCACGTTCCCTGTCACACATGCACTGCTGTCGCGTCTGTCCGATTGATGAATGTTGCAACGTACGTGGCTATAGATTTGAACTGAACCTCTGAATAAACTCCGCCAACCACAAATTGCGAACCGGTTTAATTGGCATGATTATCGGTCCGGAATTTTAGACACATACATTTCTGTGGGCTCGCAATGTTATGCATTGGCGTTCTGCAAGTTTGGTGCATTGTAATATGGGCACGCTGTTTACTAATGGGTATATTCCAGTACACGGTCACATTGATTCTAGTTCAGTCTGTCCTCTGTGCTGCAAATATCCTGTTTGTCGTGCCTGTATATTTTGTATCATTTCTTCAGTAACATAAATAACGAATTTTTTTTTATTCTCTTAGTACGGGGTGGAGTCCAACTGGGTCCACTCGGCACGTCGGCCACTGACTGGCCTATTGTAGCCTGCCCCGGATTTTATGATAGAGAATTTGGTGGAATGAAAATTGGCAGGGGAAACCGAAGTACTCGGAGAAAACCCACCCCAGCGCCACTTTGTCCACCACAAATCCAACTTGACCAGACCCGGGTTCGAATCCGGGATGCCACGGTGGGAAGCCAGCGACTAACCGCTTGAGCTATGGCGCGGCCAATAACACATGTTAGTAATCCGTCAGATTTGCCGATATTATTAGGTTATATTATACAGGGCTGCCAACAGATGGCTACCGACACAGGGCTACCAATATTTGGTTGGTTTTCCCTTCATGAAAATCTCACACCACATTTACAAATTAATTTCTACTCTCTTAGGTTTAAAGGGATATACTCGTAGAAGTAATTCCTAGCCTGGTTTCCCTGTACAGATAACAAACGAGAGACTTATGAGATCACCTTACTGTGTGTCCCCATCTAACGCCTGAGACACGGAATAGTGGAGCCAGAAAATACGGTCATTACTAGGCAACGGCTTATCAAGTACGTTCTCACGGCAATAAATGCGCAATAATAGAACTGTTGATGTTTTCTATGCTGTCTGTGTCGTATGCAGTGACAGGAAAGTAGACGGGACTCCTCGTGAGTCCTCGACTCCCAGAGTCGATAGAGAATGAAATGTGCTAATGAGTCTCGGGGCACTCGGAATCAAGAATGGCTGTGTTAGTGATGGCCAGAAGAACTTTACCCTACCGACCGATTAATTCTTCCTAGGACTTCTTTTTTGATAATCATGATAACATTGATGAAAATGGTGAAGTAATAATAAAAATAAGGGCACGCGGTAACTTAGTTGGTTGAGGCACTGTGCTGCACGCCAGAAGCTCGTGGGTTCGTTTCCCGATGAGATACTAGATTTTTCAATTGGCATTCCATCCACATTATGGCCCTGGATTCGACTCAGCCTCTAACAGAAATGAGTACCAGGAATCTTCCTGGAGGTAAAGGACGGCCGGCGCGTAAGGCTGACAAACTCACTGCCATCTGTGAGCCGTTTGTCTAGAAAATTTGGGAGACTCGACGTCTCATAATCCTATGGACCTTCACGGCCTGTTACAGGGATAGGTTCAGATTTTAATAATAATATACATCTAAATTTTCTGATGTCAAAAGAGGGAAGTGTTCAGATTTTGGTCTTATGGGTTGTGACACCTTGTAGTCTTGGAGGTGAATATTAACATTTCGGAGGAATATTCTGCCTCCATCTTCATGATAGATGCTGCAGATGAGGCAAGATATTCGTCCAAATGTTGGCATCCACAACATTCAAGACGGAGTACTGCACTCTGAACACTGTTGGCAGAAGTTGCTCTTGCTAGAAATGGAAGAAGCGCGAGTGTGGCTAATGCAGCAGGAATAGAGTTTTGTATCTGAAGATCGCTCTTTCACGGGGCGTGGCTCCACAGTCCCAGACTGCACAACAGGGCCTGCTGGGCCAGGATTGAGATTGGCTCTTTCTAAGAGGCTCAACTGCATAGGTGTCTTCCTTTCTCACCTGAAGACGGAAAAAGATCCAGTTTCCGAAACGTCATGTCCTCTGTTAACTAGAGTGTCCTCTATTACCTAGAATTCCTGACGATGGAAAAGTCCAAAAACCCAGTAATTCTGTGTGTAATCCACAATCGTCAGAACCCTTTAGAATCTACTTGAGTCCACTTGGCACGTCGGTCACTAACTGGCCTAATGTACCAGCCCCGGATGATAGATGATGATGAATGTGGAGCAGTCGGTGGGGCGAGAAATGGCAGGGGAAACCGAAGTACTGGGAGAAAACCTGCCCTAGTGCCACTTCTTCCACCACAAATCCCATATGACGTGGCCTGGGCTCGAACCAGGTCCGCCGGCGACTAACCGCCTGAGCTATGGCACCGCCTCGTTTCAGTGCTTACAAGTTTACTTGACGATTATATCAAGTTACAGACTCGCGTTTGTGCCCTGAAATGAACAACGCGAAGTGTCTCAAGGACATTGAAAAACAAATGAAACAGTGAAATATTATAAATTAAAGTTGCTTTCCCAGGAGGAAAGTTGTCGCAGAGTTGGGTGTTACAGCCTTATTTTCCGCCTTGTGTTTGCGTAGCATTTTTTTTGGGGGGGGGGAGCGCTTTTGCATAAATCTTCCAAGAAGCGACTCCGACTGACAGTTTTGTCTTAAATATACAGAATCTTGGAGGGCTCACGACGTTGAGTAAAGTACTTTGTTTTATGCTTCAGACACGAGAGTACTTATATACTTTCTTACTCTTGCGACTAAAAGAACATAGAAATATGTCTACTGAGACGCACCATCGCTCTCTTTTTATGGATGAGACAAACGAAGAACAGTAAACTATTAACATTTGATCGTTTATAAAAGTAAAAGTGAAATAACCGGTTAATATCAAAGAATTATTGAAAGTAAATTTGTTCCTGTGCTTCATTAATTAAAAACCACCCCAAGAAGACTCATCGCATGGAGCAGTGGATGTATACCGCCACCATTCTTGACCTGAGTGGTCAGCTTCACGCTCCGGCAGCTTTATCCCCATGGGGAAAGCCCCCGGTACCCCTTGGATAGGAAGTTGAAGGGGTTCCAAAGCCGGTCTGAACACTGTGAATAAGGGGAAAAAAATTGTATCCTTGTAGGGAATCGAACCATGATCCTCCAGTCAGTAGGCTGAAAGAAAAAAATGCCCTAGTTAGGTAGTAGATAACTCTTTAATTTCGAATTGTAATCTGGAGGAGACGTGTTCGTCTCCCGGCCGCGACAAAGGCTGTCATGACTAAGATATTTCATAGTTTTCCTCAGTAACTCGAGATAAATCCCGGAATAATACCTTAATTCTGCCATGATCTCTTCCTTCCGAATCCTCTGCAATTCATCATTTCTCATCCCCTCACTGGGCACCTGATGGGCTCAGCGACTGCAATATCTCAGTTATATTCATGTCTCGCTAGTTTGCTAGTACGAGGGAGAGTCAGTACATAGTTCGCAAATGGAAGTAAGACAGCTGCAATTGATTTTCTATGTGTATCACTAGGTAGCAGCACAGTCCAGCATCATCATAGTCTAGGTAGCAGACACGCATGCGCATGTTCAGAGGCTGGTTTCAGTAGTCAAAATGGCGATCGTACTTGAGGGGCTTATTGCCGAAGAGCAGAATTATGTTGTTATTTATTTTGTGTGCGAAAGGACTCAATGCAAAGATATTCATAAAGAAATGTTTCCTGTTTAGATTGAGAAGATTTTTTTGTCGCGTAAAGCGGTTCACAAGCGGGTGGCAAACGTTTCGCTGATGACGATGATGAAACGGAGGTGCGGACTTGGCTGAGACAACAGACAAAAGACTTCTGTGTTGCGGGCTTTGATGCGCTGGTAAAGCAATGGGACAAGTGTATCAATGTTGGTGGAGGACATGTGGAGACCTAAAGGTTTCTTCCCCAGTTTCGAATGCCACATAGATTACATTCTATATCCATTTGTGACCTATATACTGTCACGTGTTGGGTGTATGTCACGCGACCAACAACTTCACGCCGTATTGAATACAGGAATTTATTGCACAATCGCTCTTACACTTATGCAATTCAAAATTACACCGCTACTGCCATCTGCAGTATCACAATAATAATTTCAAATATAATTTATCTTGAAAATATAATTACTTTCACTAAAGCGACGTAACCTAATATTACATGTCGCAGTGTTTGTATAACGAGTAGAAACTCTCTTAAAGACACAAATGAAGGAAAGATGCTCCAAATTAAATTCAAGGCGTACGAACAAGAAAGATGAAAGAATTTGGAACGAGGTGCTTTGGCAATTTTTATTCAGTTAAATTAAGGAACGAATGAAAATAAATAGAATTTTTCTCAAATTATGAAGCGTTACAAGTCTTCAAAGGACGCAGTTATAAGTCGTCAGCAGCTGTAGAAACAAGGACAAGGGGAAATCCCGTCGTCATAAATTGTTCTGTGAAGAAATATTCGTAATTCAACGAATTCAAAAATTTTTCCCACACATTTATTATACATGATCTGCAAAGTCTGCAATAAGTGTCTATATATTGTCGCGTTTTGGGCGTATAACGCGACAAATAACTTCACGCCGTATTTGATATAGCGAATTTTATTTCACATTCGCACTTACAATCACACAATTGACAGTTTTAGAACTACTGCTATCTGCAGTATCACAAATAGTACACTTTAAATGCCACGTTACAACTGACTGGTTTCTGGCTAAGTCGGAACTAACTCGGAGGTAGCTCGAGGACTAACTGTGAATAGCCTTCGCTGCTCCTCATGTAGCCTCGATCGGACAGTACAGAAAACGGCCACGTAATAAGCACCCTTGTTGCCTGGCGCTGTGTTGCTAGCAACGCTAGCGGTAGTAACCGCTGTTACCACCGTCGTCTCTCGCAATCCTGGTTACCCGTGCTGCCTAGCAACCCGCGGTACCCTTGGTGACGTCATCGCTGTTGACTCGCGTTGCCTAGCGACCAGGACGCTAGGACTCGGCTAACATCGGCTCTCTTCGGCTTCGCTCGGCGCATCACGGCTGGCGGGGGTGGGGGAGGGGCGTCATCCATAGCTCAACTTGTCACAATATGTTCAATATGTACTGGCTCGGGAATGGCTTATGCCCAGGGGAACAACTCATATACCCGTTTTCTTTTTCTTTCACTTCGGTATCGTTTTCATTATTGTATTCGGGTTTTACTCAGGTCTCTCTGGTAGAGCTGGGACAGTGTATCTTTCCAGTCTTATGTGTAGGTTCGCTGCTAGTGCGTTAGTGTGGTTTTCTGATTTTCTTTATTTCACTGAGCACCGTGTTCATTTGTAGAGCTTCACTGATCCTGTGGCTGTTTATGTACCAAGGTGCGTTCAGAATGGATCGAGGAGTCTTAGATTGAAAGGGCTGGAGGATTTCGATGTTGGAGTTCGAGGATGTCCCCCATAGCTCAATTCCATAGGTCCATATGTGTGTGTGAGTACTGCTTTGTATAGGAGGAGTTTGCTTTCTGTTGATAGAGTTGATCTTCTGAGTAGCCATTGCATTTGTTTCGCTTTTGGTTGAGCTGTTTTCTTTAGGATTGAATGTGCTTTACCCATGCTCGTATTCTATCCTAATTAAAATTTGGTGCCCCAGGCTTTGAAAAGTTCCTCTACAGAATATTGGTAATTCGGTTGCCAGGAATATTTTAAACTCCGTAAAGCCCAGTTGTTAGTATAATGTCACTTGTATGAGTGACTACAGACGGGGTTTGGATTTTTAATTAGATTTTTTGCACTCTTACAGAACGTAACTATCGCTAATTCACACAAGCCTCAGTTCACTACAGCACGCACTAAGTGTTCTCAGCGTACTGTGTTTTATCAGTCGTTGCCTGGTAACGGATCCCAACTGTGTTCTCTGATTCTGCGCTCAAGTTCTTAGCGACTGTCTCACAACTAACTCATTCGGTCGGTCGGTTAAACTGTTGATGGCCTACACCAGCACAGTCATTTTTGGCTTCAGTCTCCTCGAGATCCACGGCCAAGATTTCTATTATCTTCTAGACAAGAACGTGTTTCGAAATTGGGCCGCCTCCTCAAAGAAAGAGGGGTCGGTCTTTCTACATCATCCTGGACACTGACATCGTCTTGAAATAAACAACAACAAATAAAATTTTATAAACGGACGAAAAGGACTGTTGATGTGCCGTGAAGAACGTCGTTACCAAATGTTGTTTACTCAACTGTGTACTACACACTGTCGAATCTTGTTGGATTGCGTTCTTTTTTACTAAATCGTTATGTCTGACATTGTCACTTTCAGGGAGTAAATGGGTCCGGGTGTGCTTATCGGTGTTTCTAGAGTATTGCCACGTGATTTAGTGACTGTAGACGAGCTTTGGGTTGTTAATTCGATTTATTGAACTCTTACAACTCGTAACTACAAGTTCTACATACTTTAAAAATCACTATAAGACACGCTATGTCTTCTGTCTGTCTTCACTAGCCGTTGCTTTGTAGCTGCTTCCAACGGCTGTCCTTCCCCTTCCTTTGGATTCTCGAACTGTCCCCGTGCCTCAGCTACCAGCTTCTAACAGCAGCAACAGCTCACAATGACAGAACCGCAGCTGTCCCCTAACTAACTCACTAGCTGACCAACGAACCCACTTCACTCCACTAAGTGACTAACTTTAAAGTCACATTGTTACTGACGGTCAGTCAGTCTGTCTGTCTTGGTGTCGAGCCCCGGCTGGGGCTCATGACCAGATGTTACTTTTTAAATGAAAGTTACTGTCCTGTCCATGTGGGGTGCCGTCTCTGACGAGAGGTCGGGTCTTTCATTTGTCAGTCATAGTCGAGAGTATTAATCCATTGTCACTACGTACCCTTATTTACAATTTAGTCTTAATATATAGTATGTATAATATATGCAAAGCCTCTGTCAGTCCAGGCTCAGTACAGCAGGCTATGCCCTATTTCTAGTAATATTTGTATCACGGCAGTCTAGTCACTTGAACGGTCGTATGCTTGACCACACGG
The DNA here is from genome assembly GCF_002891405.2 of Cryptotermes secundus. NCBI lineage: Eukaryota > Metazoa > Arthropoda > Insecta > Blattodea > Kalotermitidae > Cryptotermes > Cryptotermes secundus. Next base: position 272,903 of record NW_019719368.1, on the reverse strand, counting down.
ACTGCACAGAAAGCACATTCGCTCTGTTACAATGCAAAAGTTGCGTTCATGTCTATTGGGGTGCACACATAATAACTACTCAGCCATCGCCTAGTAACGGCCGTTGTTTGCAGAGTTAATACTTAGTTTCAGTTGTTATATTGTTGCCTCTTTCACAATTGTTGTGCAGCAACGGGTCTGCATGCCACAGTACCTTTCCTTCAGACTGTATTACAAAAACGTTTTATGTGGGCTTACATGTATTTCCAAATCGTTGTGTATGGTGTATGTCATGAGTGTGTATAAGCTCATTCAGTTCCGATAAAAATCTATTACTGAGCGTATAAATTTGTTTTTTATCTACGCTGTAAACTGGAAATCCTACCGAAAGAGCTATCGAATAGTGAACTTAAAACGTGGTGTTACTGTGAACGAAATTAGTGGTGGGGCTCAATTCAGGATTTACCAGTAACTTGAATGGACTTACTGTTACTAAATTATTCACACGACAGAAAACCGAGGTTGCTTTTTTTTTTTTTTGTGAGTTATCTCAGCGTTCATGCACCGCTGACACGAATAGATTGTTAGAGGTATAAATAGATTTTCCAGCGCTGTTGTTGTTGAGCCGGAATTCAGCTGTTGTGTAATATGCTTGTACAGCAGAGAGACTGCACGAAATTATGGGTGGAAGTGAGTTACGTAACAACGCACCCCACAAACACTCGGTTCCTGTAAGTTACCACATCCGGTATTGCGCAGCATTGAGGCGTTTCGCTTCTTCTGTTAGTTTTCAGAAGATTATTAAAGTCGAGCTGACCGTCAATCATGAGCGCCTCTAGCCGGGGAAAAAGGGAACTAAACATCTGACCAAGATGGATTTTTAAAACAAAAATGAGTAACGTAGTTAAATATAACCAAATATTCGTAACAAATAATAAAATTGTACAAGTTAGTAGAATTAAAATCAAAGGACTAGAATGTACAAGTGAAACTTCTGGTATCACATTAGAACATTCATGCCTCCCCTGGAAATTTTCTCCCCCCCCCCTCAAAAATATCCTGACGGGTCTCGTGTTTTTATGTACGTTCGCTTTTAAAAAGTTATTCCTGTAATAGGCAGTGGAGGCCCATATGTTTGTGAGACGTCGAGGATCCCATACTTTCTAGACAGTCGGCTCACAGATAACGGAGAGGTTAGCCTTACGCACCGGCCGCCCTTTACACCAAGGAAGATTCCTGGTATTCATTTCTTTTAGAGGCTGAGTCTACCCCAAAGTCATAGTGCGGATGGAAGTATTAGGTAAAATGAAAAATCCAGTGTCATCGGGAAGTGACCCCGCGACCTTCCGGTCTGCAGCATAGGTGACATTATTGTTGGCAAGAAATAATACCACATATATATTATAACAGATTTTCTCAAAGCGTTGCCAAGCAACAGCTATGTGAACACGGTCCAAGATGCAAAAAAAGATGAGGCTGTGATTTCTATGTCGTTCCCGCAGAACAGCAGTAGGACTGTGGAGGCGGGGTCGAATACCTCCACCGTGACCCTGTAAGTCGTGGGAGTTTACGGAAAGGGAAGTCTAAAATCTGAGACAGTAAAATATGGTCGCGAATGCCAAAGGACTCCGACCCGAGAAAGACTGCGCTGGCAAGGACCAGCGGCATATAAAAAAGACAGACCCGTCCTCTCGTCAGAGAGGGCGCCCCACAAAATCAAGACAGTAGCTGCCAAATAGTAATAAATGTCTGGTACTCGACACCAAGACTTACTGACTGACTGGCCGTCAGTCACAATGCGGCTTTGACTTTTACTTAACCGATAGAGTGACACAGTTCAGGGGCAGTTACGTGTCAAACGTAAGCTGAAGGAGCAAGTCCAGAAGAATTTTTAGTTCCGAGGTTCCAGAGTGACTGAAGACGAAATAGCAAGAACACTCCATAGTGATTTGAAGTTCTAATTTCTGTGTTGGGATCCGTTGCAAGGAGACGACTAGTGAAAACTGGGGATCCTAGTGCGTGTGCAACGGTGAACTGGAAAGCTTGTGCCTCAGCGATAGCGCTGTATTAATTCTGAATAAGAGAACTTGTACCCGAGGTGCTAATGAATCCAATTATCCGAACTAGAACCCGTCACGCACACCACCCTACACGTGACAGTATGTATACATAATACTGTAACGACCGTTAAAAACTCAATCGCAATTACTGCTATTTTTATTACGAGGTACCGGACCGTATGATATGAGTCTCTGCGGTCATAGTACATGCAAGCAGTCAAGTGTCTCCTCCAGCGGAATTCTCATGTACTCGTTGCGATTTGGAACGCACTGGATATTATGCTTACTGCAATAGACAGAGGCGGGTAAGTTGCAGCAAATACCTCTGTGCTTAATGATTTAAGCACGACGCCATAAAAATGTATGTGGGCTTAGATCTGCCTCAGCAATAGACGGAGGTGAACTGCCAGTTTCACGCCCTGGCCTCTTTAACCCTTTGGAAACAGGCGCTGGCACCCACTAGGCAGGAGGATTGGTGGAACCCAGAGTCGAGCTGGACCCTATGTAGGAGAAACAAAATGATTTTCCCCATTGGGAATCGAAATACAATCCTCGACCGTCCAGCTCTTATGCCATCCATTTATTCACTGAGCTCTGCAGCTATTATATGCATACGAGAAAGAGTCAGCGAATAGGTCACAATTGGAAGAATTGTAATAGCTGTAATAGAAGTAATAGGTTTTATATCTGTATCATTAAGTAGCAGCACAGTCCAGCTTCATGACAGTCTACGTAGCAGATGAGCGTGCGCATATTCACAAGCTGGTTTCAGTAGTCAAAATGGCGGCCGTGCTTGAGACGTATGCTACCGAAGAGAAGCTTTCTGTTTTGCGTTTTTCTTTGTGGGCGAAAAGGATATTCATATAGAAATATTTTCTATTTACGGAAGTAAGTGTTTGTCGCGTAAAGCGGTTGACAACTGGGTAAAAAAACGTGGAAAACGTTTAACTGATAGAGATGGAAACGGAGGCGCGGAATTGGCTGAGACAACAGTAAAAAGACTTCTATTTACTATTTACTATTTATTCAGCATTCCATAAATCCTTACATGGTTTTTTCAAAACACCACGGATATAGAAGTAGTCAACATGAGTAAGCATAATTACATACTGCATCACATTTGTGCAATGTCATAACAGTAGCCATATATAAATATTTACAAAAACATGAATACATGAACATGGATATAGAAGAAGTCAACATGAGTAAGCGTAATTACATACTGCATAACAATTGTGCAATGTCATAACAATTAGCCATTTTATGTAAAATAAGAATTAAAATATCCAAAACTATAAATATAAAGTATCAATTGATATATGTACAATAAATATTAACATAATCTTAACAGAGTAGAATAGGTAATACAGGTAATATATACATAGTAAATTAAGCGTAAAATGACAGTCAATTAATGATCAAGATTCATGTTCAAGAAACTCGTCTAATGTATAAAATGTATTCATATGTAAATATCTTTTTAGAGTAGATTTAAAAATTTTTAAATTGTCACTAACATTCTTAATATTGGAAGGTAATTTATTGTAAAATTTTATTCCAGAATAATAAGTTCCTTTCTGATAGATGGCTAGATTAACCTGTGGAATATACAAATTATTACCATGCCTAGTTATCACACTGTGACTTTCAATATTTGTTGTAAAAAGATCTTTATTTTTGGCTACAAAAATAAGCAGGGACAATAAATATTGAGATTTCAAAGGCAAGATATGAAGTTTTTTAAATGAGTCTCTACAAGAAACCCTATTCCCATATCCTTCTATGATTCGAATTACCCTTTTTTGTAGGTAGAAAATTTTTTTACTATGTGGTGAGTTGCCCCAAAATATAATTCCATAAGTCATCAAAGAATGAAAAAAAGCATGATAAATTATTATTAGTGATGATGTAGACATATAAGTTTTAGCACTTCTGATTATATAACCAGCCATGCTCAACTTTTTTATTAGTATTTCTATATGATTGTCCCATGACAAATTTTCATTAATTGATATTCCAAGAAATTTAGTACAGGGAGTACTCGTGACAAGTTTATTGCCTATCCCTATCTTCATATTTGAAGTTAGAATTTTCTTAGCTGTAAATTGAATAAAGTGTGTTTTATTAAAATTAAGGGATAAGTAATTTGTTATGAACCATTTGTTTAAAATTTCAAAAGTATTTTGCATAACATTATTAAGATCGGTTATATTGGGCTGAACGAATAAGATACTCGTGTCGTCTGCAAAGAGTACAGGTAAAGAAGTTTTATTTATTACATTGGGTAAATCGTTTATATATATAAGAAAAAGCAAAGGTCCTAGTACACTCCCCTGTGGGACACCGTTTTTTATTGTCTTCCATTCAGAGACAAAGTTGTTACTGTCTTTGTGAACGAGTGTTCTAATATACCTATTCTCCAGGTAGGATTGATATAGTGTATAGTTTATGCCATTTATTCCGTAAAATTTCAATTTGGACAACAAAATCTTATGATTTACACAGTCAAAGGCCTTTTCTAGATCACAGAGGATCCCTCCCACATATAATTTATTATTCATAGCATTTAAAATTTCAGAGGTAACTTTATAGATCGCATCTTCTGTTTTCAAACCCTTTCTGAATCCATATTGACTGTTACTTAGTATATTATATTTAGTTAGATGATTTAAAATTCTTATGTGCATAATTGTTTCAAAAATCTTTGAAAATGAAGTTAGGAGAGATATAGGTCTATAGTTTGACATATCACTACAGTCCCCTTTCTTGTGTAGAGGAATTACTGTTGCATATTTTAATCTATCAGGGAAAATACCTTGAGATAGCATTTTATTACATATGTGGTTTATTGGTGAACTTATAAAAGGGGCACTGAATTTTAGAATTTTTGTAGATATTTCATCATATCCAAATGAATTTTTAATTTTAAAGATTTGATAATTTGCTCAATTTCTTTTACTGTCGAGACTTTATTTCCCATATTAGGGTATGTGTTATCAAACGCCTGCTTAATAAAATGTAATCTATGCTGCGGGTTTCGCCTCACTAGTAAAGCGATGGGCAAATGTATCAGTGTTGGTGGAGGATATGCCGAGAAATATATGTATTTTTACAGATCCCAATATCTCATGGTTTACGTTTTATATCCATTTGTGACCTATTTACTGACTCTCCCTCGTACATATTGTGACGTATGTGAGACTATAAACGGGGTTACGATTGGTGACTCGATCTATTGTCCACTTATACACCCACGACACGTGACTACATTTTGCAGATCACTGACACACACACACACACAGGCTACTCTCCTCAGTCTATTACTGTCTCCATTAGCCATTTCCATGCAACGGATTTTAACACACACTCTATAACATTCACACTGAACTACACATAAATTAAGTCTTCTTTTCACAGCCTGACTTCCAACTGAGAACTCTTGCAACTGAGCTGGTTGCCCAAAAGCGTCCAGGTTATAACATCTCGGCACGAACCGCAAAGAAAACACCGTTGACTATAAACGACTCTGGTATATTTGCTTATCTTGCAGTCCTTGCATAGTAACAGCAAAGTATAACATATATACCGGATGGGTTATGTAAGTGCAGAAAATATAACTCACACAATGACGTCATTATAACGTATCAGTGGTTTTGAAGATTTTTTACCAATCGAAATACAGCAATTTGAATAAGAAAGTCGGAACTGCTTGTTACGTACGTCAGCACACTTCTGAGGTGTTTCTCATGCAAAGAACTTGAAAGGGATTACTGATGCGAGATCTCATGTCTTCTGTTGGTTGTTTGTTGGAAGATGCAAGTCACAGAGAGAGCCCTCGATGTCCCCCTCTTCCCGTGCTCTCCCGCAAAGAAATTGACGTCCGTGAGTCTTGGAGATTTTTGAAGCTGGTTTGCCCTCACTGTAGGGTCTTCTGAACACAGTGCCTTGTCAATGTGTTAGACTCTGCTGAAGCTAAGGAACAAGGTACATTTTGTTCATAGTATAACATGATAATGAATGCAGTATTTCTCCCGAAACGTCGGTATTATTTAAGATTTTGATGTAGTGTTAGTCGCCTAAGCGTGAACTGTACAATGAACGTCCTTCAAAGACTATGGTAACTTTGACAAATAAAAAGAAAACAAACTCCGTGACCTGTAGTCCGCAAGCGAACTATACCGACCGAGCGACCGCCGCTTGTCGGCGAAGTTAGTGCCAACTTTTGCGGATAGAGGGTGTCACGTGATCAGCGCAACGGATCCACACGGTTTTCTAGAACGGAACTTTCACAAGTATATTTTATTTTTTCTAAACGTTAAGGATTATGTGGTTTTTGGACTTTGTCCATCATCCGTTGCACTAAGAAACACGAGGTTACGATAAGTGTATCTGTTTCTGTCCTCTGCTGGGTCTGTTAGAAAGAAGTGGACTGAGTCCCAATTATTTTTCTACTTAGGTTTGTTTTATGACTCGTTCTGTGTGTCAGTTATGCGGTGCAGAATGATGCGATGTTTCATGAATAGGAAAGAATTTGGAAGGAAGCCTCGTGGTCTTATCGATGCGCGGGAGGAACTGAGGAAAAGCACGAAGAACGTCAACCGGGGTACCCGGGATTTTAGCCGAGATTAGAACCGGGCACTTCGAAAATACAAATCTGGGACTTTATCGCTACACTAGTGTGTCTGACGACTCCAGTATCATATATATATATATATATATATTGTCACGTGTTTTAGTGAGTGTAACTATAGACGGGGTTAGGATTGATGATTGGGTTTATTGGAATTCTGTGATACAGCTCGTGACTACATTCTACAGTTCACTACTGAAAATATACACTAGTGCCCACAGTTATGTCTTCACTGCCGTTGCTTGGTAGCGGCTTCCACAGGTAGACGTTCCCCTTACTCTGAGTTTCCGAACTGTCCCAGAGCCTCAGCTACTAGCTTCTAACAGCAGCTCACAGCCACTGCAGGACAGCATTATTAACGAATTCACTATTTCACAAAGCGATTCACTGCAATAGCTAACTGTCCCTGCTTATAAGGTCTTGGCATGGACCGCGCAGAAAACACCTTTCATGTGTTGCTGTGCAATTATTGCTGTGGTGTCTGTTGGGGAGACAGCGTGTTCGCTACTGAGCCATTGTCTAGCAAATGCTGTTGTGTGCAGAGCCATTACTTAGCAGCATCAGTTGTATAGCTGCTTATTTCGCTGTCGTTGCCTAGCAACGGGTCTAATGCTACAGTGTATACATATATGTAGAAAGAGGGGGAGGAGAGATTCTAGCGCTGGCGAGGTGGGTAGTATTAACTTTGGTGCGGGATCAGCTGACTGCAGGGGAGAGAGCGAAGACTCGCTCCCTCGTCTCGAGGAACCTGTTGCTCTGGGGGGGGGGGAAGAAGACACTCACTTAGTTCACATATTTGTCACGTTTGAAGTCCATGTGTTCAGAGAATGGTGTACGACCAACATTTAACGTGGAGACTTATCGTTTATTACGTAAATTTTCGAACTGTTAACTTCCTCTACTTTCTCCTGCATTATTTTCCAAACCTACATGTTATCGAATGATATATCGAGGCCGATGTTTAACGCCAAGTGCCATGAATAACAAGCACAATTACTCAGTCGGTAACAGTCTCTTTTATACCATATTATACCAGGGAGAGTCGGTAAGTAGGTCACAAATATAAGTATCACAGCTGTAATGGATGTAATAGGTTTTCTATGTGCATCAGTAGGTAGCAGCACAGTCCAGCTTCATGAGAGTATAGGTAGCAGACTCGCATGCGCCTGTTCAGAGTCTAGAGTCAGGAGTCAAAATGGCGACCGTGCTTGAGGAGTTTACTACCGAAGTTCTCCTCTGTGGGCAAAGTACCCAACGCAAAGATATTCATAAAGAAATGAAGCACTTCACAGGTCGGTCCAAAAACGTAACAAAATTTCGCTGATGATAAAGAAGATGAGGCGGAGATATTTCGAGAAATAAATATTTGTTTTTCAGGTTCGAATTTCACATATTTTATGTTTAAATTCATTTGTGGTCTATTTACTGACTCTCCCTCCTGTATGTCCATTTAGATAAAGTGTCAGTACACAGAATATATACGATATACTCAATATAATACTCGCTCGTTCGTGACATCCTGCATAATTTACATTAATTCAAAGTGTTAGTCACAGAGAGAAAGAGAGAGTATTTGTCTATGTATATATGTGACTAAAATTGGATGGTACTCTCCTGTAGTTTGATTCTCTTTTTAGCTCATAGAGCATCACGACAAGGGCAAATTTTCAGGTCCTTTTGAAAGGTCGAAATTTCCGAATACATACATTCAAAACGTTGCTTCCAGTGATGGACTTAAAGGTGACATGGAGGGTGGTAATATCTATCGCTTGAGTGGGGTTCAAAGCCACGATCCCAGCGTTCGAGCGAGCGAAAACAATTTATGCCTTAGTTTGCTGGCCACTGTGATGCCCCCCCCCGGGTCCCCTACGAAACAAAAATAGAATCCATAGATTTTATTGAGATATTTGCTTCTCTAAAAATTTCGAAAAACTAGTTTGTATTTTTAGTTATTGTGAGAAATAAGAAAAAATAGCAATGTTATAATCTGATTTGGATGCTTCCTGTTGTGTGTCCTCTAATAACGTCCTACGGCACCATCTGCACAGCAATTGTAGTCACGATCAGAGTGAATACCAACGCACCACCCCTCGCAGGGCCATCGCCAAGCGAGTCTATGGAAACGTGAGCTGTAGTTAATGAATTGTTTATTTAATATGGATCAATATTATTACAATTTTACCACTTTATTGAGAATACACTATTTTGTTAAAATATAATAGAAAAATACAGAGTTTCTTTAGAATTAAGTTTAAAATTTCCCACCGCTGTGGCCCGGGTTCGATCCCGGTTCTGGTCAAGTGGGATTTGTGGCGGACAAAGTGGCGCTGGGGCGGGTTTTCTCCGAGTACTTCGATTTCCCCTGGCAATCTGCATTCCACCAAATTCTCCATCATCATAATCAGCCGGAGCAGGTACAATAGGTCAATCAGTAACCGCCGTGTCGAATGGATCCAGGTGGACTTCACCCCCACTAGAGGTTTTAAAAAAAAGTTTAAAATTTTAAATTATGTATATGATTTGGATTTATGTTAATATTAAGAATAAAATTGTATTAATATTAAGTACCAGAATTATGCTTTTATTTTAAATTTGCTTAAAAACTAGACGTTTTTATGTTCGTTGTATTTTCTTATGGTCGTTGTTTGGGGGTAAGGCGTAGGTCGGAACAACGTGAGGGGCCCCTATAGGAGTCTGTCGCATTTGTTTACTTCTTTACAATTTCTACGCATCCTGTCGAACCACAGCGTGAGCTGTACAGCATAGAAACGGGGACCCCTTCGCTAGCAACAGAACACACATAAGCAATAACAACTCATCTTATGTGGAAAACAAAAACTGCGGGGGGTGAAATGAAGGCAATTAGGGGACCGCTACAGGACGCTCTGCGTGACCATCGCACCGTTAGTTCTGAATGATCCAATCTGCATTCACTGTGAAACTGCGAAGGCGATGATAAATTTTGAAACAAGAATAGTTGAAGGTAGGCAGAACAGAAGGGATTTTTTGTAATTTCTGTTGTGATTTTACTGATATCAATTGTGTACATACAGCACAGGCACCAATAATATTAACAAAAGATTTTTCATGGTTTAATTAGTCACTTCAGGCGGATTTCAGGCGTTAGTTCCTTGCAATAGAACCTGGCCACTTCCACATCATTTATCAGTTTCCCATGGGACATGTGTAGCTTGAGACAGTGATAACCTTCTTCAGGAAGCCATAATAAACTTCGCCTTCTAGATCAGTACAGGTGTACCAAAAAGAATGCCTGGATTTCAGACACCTGCAACTCGGGTATGGAAACAAATATGAGATAGAGTAAACCCTCGCTAATCTGGTTACAGTAAATCCACATGTCGGACAATCCGGATCGAAATGTGAAAATGCTGTTCCCAGTTGAGTATGTGCTGTAAAAGACACATGACTTTAGGAAGGCAGATGAATCACTTGCTTGTTCAGGCAAAACTTGACAGTTTTTTCAAATCTGCATTATTACGTTCAAAAACTAATACAATTTCGGAATCTTCTATCAATAAAAAAATGTATTCTTTTTACATTGGTTGAGGCACTATGCTACAAGCTGGAAGGTCGCGGGTTCAAGTCCCGATGAGGTCATTGTATTTCTTCTTTCAAACGATCTAATCCTTCCAGCCGCATTACGCCCTGGGGTTTACTCAGCCTCTGATAGAAATGAGTACCAGGAATTAATTAAATAATTTTCCTGGGGAGTAAAGCGCGGCCGGCGCGTAAGGCTGACAAACTTACTGCCATCTTTGAGCCGATTGTCCAGATAGTGTGGGACCCTTAATATCTCACAACCCTATGGGCCTTCACGGCCTGGTATAGGGATAGCTTTACTTTTACAGTAATTTTTTATTTGTTTTCATCAGCACTACTTATATCATTAAACTTTTCATTTATTTGTTTTCTAAGTTTTTTTGTCTTTTAGGGTTACTTTTTCCTTCACTAATCCTGATGACCTCTCTCTCCAGTTACTCCCGATTAGCGAAGGTTTTCTGCGTTTGAAGTGTAATCGTAGTCTCAAACCGTTTCACTGACCGAAGTTGCGCGCATCACAACATTAGTTAATGCGCTTCGCCATGAGTACCATCAGTACTATATCTGCCGGACAGACGAAAGCACAGGTTGTCTTGTAGTACGCAAAATTTGACCCCATTTTTCCAGTTCAACGTGAATTTAGACGTGGGTGTAGTGTCAGGCCATTTGGCAAGAGCATTAGGAGCTACAGAAAGCAGCTGACAGCTTGAAAAGAACAAAAACAAACACCGTGGTCTTTAGTCCGAAAGCGAACTATACCGACCGAGGGACCGCCGCTTGTCGGCGAAGTTAGTGCCAACGTTAGCGTATAGAGGGTGTCGGGTGGTCAGCGCAACGGATTCCCCACGGCTGTTAATTTCGGTTTTCTAGACCGGAGCCGCTATTTCCTTCAAATAACTCCTCAGTTATCGTCACGAGGCTGAGTGGACCCCGTTCCAGACCCATTACTTCTCAGAAAATCTGGTAGCGCCGGGAACCGAACCCGGAACCTCTGGATCTGTAGCCAGGAACGCTGACCACTAGACCACAGAGGCGAGAGAGATATTCTACTGGAAGGGCTACACGCCTGATGAAGGTGTGGACGTATTGGGCAGGCCTTCGTACGGAGCTCGAAGGACTCGCTTTCCGGAGCAAGTGCAGAGTTAACAGGTGCCGCAAACGGCTGGCTGCAGAATTCTTCCCATGAACCTACATCTAAAACCATACAAATTAGAGGTAGTCTGGAAACTTGGAGTACTTAATGGCAACTCGCGGCACACATGTTCGCAAGGGTTTGGAAGATGATATTTTCGTATTGTCCAGAAAGGTGATGCTGTCCCTGTGCTTAACTAATTAAGCACTAAGTCATGAAGGCGTATGGGGAATGGATTTCTAGCTCAACATGCTCTTGGCCTCGACACTAGCTGGAGGTGAGTGGTCAGCTTCACGCCTCGGCCGCTTTACCTCCCGGGAAAAAGCCCCCGGTATCCATTGGATAGGTGGCTGGTTGGGCCCAAAGCTGGTCTGGACGATGTGGAGAATATAAAATTCTGACCCTACCGGTACTCGAACTCCGACCCCTCGGTCGTCCAGCCCGTAGGCAGTCACTATACAGATTACGATACCCCGGCTCCTGTCGTATTGTCTACACTGATGGAACAAAATTTCACTCCTATGGACGTGTCAATCAGTATAAATGTGTCATTTGTTTGCAGTGAGGAACGCCTCAGTAAACTAGTCCATCATAAATACGCAAGCAATAATAGGGTAGACCAATTTCTAGACAACTCCTACAATACTTGCGCTCAACAATGGGACCAGTGTCGCATGAAGCGTTCTGTATGTGGTTCGCATATATACATTGTCGGTCAACGGATGTTTTCTTTGCTATGGTCCGACCCGAGGCTATATAACTTAGAGGCCAACAGTACTTGACAGTTCATTCGTACTTCGGTTATGTTCAGTTGTCAGTTGAAAGTCAGCCTGTGAAGAGAAAACTTAGCATGTGAAAAGAAGAATTTATGTATGCTATAGTTACAGCAAGGCCGGTCACCGTAGCCGAGCGGTCTAAGGCATGCACTGTCTTCGCTCGCTCGGAAGCCGGGATCGTGGGTTCGAATCCCACTCAGGGCATGGATGTTTGTGTGCGTTTTTCTGTGTTTGTCTACAGGTAGAGACCTTGCGACGAGCTGATCACTCGCCCAAGGAGTCCTACCGTTATGTGTAAGATCTAGAAAAACCGAAGTGAACGGAGAAGTTCATGGAGGTAGGCCTAGGCCCACTGGGGCTGTAGTGCTATTGAAAAAAAAAATCTAGTTACAGCAAGACTTATAAATCCATTGCCAGGATACGACTAGTGAGGACTGAGAAGACAGCTCGTCTAAGTGGTTTGTGAAGTTTGTAGATTAGCCACAGCGCTATTATGATTAACTGAGATTTTAAAAGGTGTTAATAAATCCAATCATCCAATCCAAAACCCATTATTATTAGTCACGCAGCCATGAACACGTGACAGTAAGTTATCAGCGCATAGAATGTAGGTGACACATATACAGAGTTACAGATGACGCTCATTTGTCAAGTTTTTTTTCCTTGACACTACAGCCCTAGAGGGCCTAGGCCTACCTCCATGAACTTCTCCGTTCACTTCGGTTTTTCTAGATCTTACACTTTCTGTAGGGCTCCTTGGGCGGGTGACCAGCTCGTCATAAGGCCTCTGCCTGTACACAAACACAGAAAAACTCACACACACAAACTAAACATCCATGCCCTGAGTGGGATTCTAACCCACGATCCCGGTTTCCAAGCGAGCGAAGACAGTTGTCAAGTGTTTAGCACTAATACATTTCCACTTGAGTTCACAAAAGAATGTTTCAGTTAACGAATAAAATACCGCAAAAGCTATTTTCTATTCTCCACAGCGTCCAGACCAACGCTTGGTACCACACAGCCTCTTGTCCAATGGGTACCAGGGGCTCTTTCCCTGAGGGTAAAGCGGCTGGGGCTTGAAGCTGATCACTTACCTCCAGCCAGTGCCGAGGTCAGGAGAATATGGATATATACCTTGACTCCCCCATACGCCTTCATGTCGTAGTCCTTACTTAGTTAAGCTGAGGAGAGAACTTTAACTTCAATACTGCAAAAATATTCTAAAATCTGTTTTCTTTCGTAAGCTACAGCTGCCCAAAATTTTGTGACCCTTTTGGTATAATATCTTTCTTTCTCATGCCAAAAATAATTTGGAATTTGAACAGGGCAATCCGAATATGAGGATAATGAAACTACATTTTCTGTTCTGGTAAAACAAAGGAACAGCGAGCAGAGTGAAGCTTCTCCGAACGGCCGTCTGTAATAACAAACTTCATGTCCATGGCCTTAAATTTGATTATAACTTGAATGTCTTGCTACCATTTCTATTTTGTGAAGCAGACTGAACTGTATTGTGATTAAATCTCAGAAAATTATACTGAAAAACGTTAGTCTCAACAGGAAAGTTTTGAAATAATTTTGTATGTTAGATATGCTGGTACCAAACTTTAGTTTATTTTGAAACGAAGTATTTTCCCCATCCTAGAAGGAAAAAACTATCTCTGTAACGGGTCGCGAAGGCCCATAGGGTTGTGAGACGTCGAGGCTCCAAGATTTTCTCTAGACAGTCGACTTACAGATGGCGGTAGGGATGTCAGCCTTACGTGCCGTCCGCCCTTTACCTCCAGGAAGATTTCCGGTACTCATTTCTGTTAGAGGCTGAGTTGAGCCCAGGGCTATATTGTGGCTGGAAGGATTACGTAAAGTGAAGAAATCATAGGGACTCGAACCCGCGACCTTCCGGTCTGTAGCTTAGTGCCTCATCCACCTACGCTACAGCGTGCCCCATCCTAGAAGGAAGCACAACTAACTTGTTGTTCTGTGGAAAACTTAGGGAAAATTTTATACGAATTTTTAACTATGTACATGTTTTATGTTACAAAGCATCCCTTCTTAAATATCTTCATTGGACTTCGTCTAAAATATTCTCATCAGTACGTCATACGTTGCGTAAGCAATCTTACGGAAGTTCAACGAAACCACCGATATACAGATCTATATTGTCACAATATTGTCACGTGTCCGGAGTGTGGCTATAGACCTACATCTTAAGTCAGACTCCTTCAGAAGAACTACAATACTTTGCCCCACTGCGCATCAATACATCGGGGACTCACAACGATAATGCTGATATTAACTCGCTTATCTCATTTTGTGTGAGTTATTTACAACCCTGTCAGTAGCTAGACTATAAGACTATATAGCATCGAATTATGACAGATGACTGATGCATTCAAGTTCATGCTTGACTTTTATTTGTCTCCAAGTGAATAATTCTTCCTCATATTTGCACTATTTATCATTACTGTATATTGAGGTTACGAACGGGGGAGACGAGGAATGCGTGTAGGATATTGGTGGGAAAGCCAGAAGGAAAGAGACCACAAGGAAGACCAAGGCGTAGGTGGGTGGACAATATTAGAATGGATCTTAGAGAGATAGGATGGGATGGTATGGATTGGATAGATCTGGCTCAGGATAGGGACCAGTGGAGGGCTCTTGTGAACACGGTGATGAACTTTCGGGTGCCATAAAATGATGGGGAATTCTTGAGTAGCTGCAGAATTGGAGGCTCCTCAAGAAGGGCTCAGCTACATAAGTAAGTAAGATATATTGAGGTTACTGAAACAGCCGTAGGAGATGCTATATGCAGCCGGGATAGCTCGGTAGGTACAGCAGTAGGCTACAGGCTCGACGGCAGGTAACTTTTCTGCACTCCACAGTGTCCAGACCGGTTCTGGATCCCACCAGGCTTTGTAGCCAATGGGTAGCAGAGGCACTTAACTCGGAGGTGAAGCAGCAAGGTCGTGAACCTAACTACTCAACTCCATATCGTGCTGAGCACAGGAATGGTGGAGCTATACCTCCACTCCCCCATACTTTTTCATGGCATAGTGCTTTGGGTGGCTATAAATGGGGTGTGGATTTTATATTAGATTTATTGACCTACAAATAACTACACCCTAAGTCTTCTCCAGCCTGCAATGTCTTCACAAGATGTTTCCTGGTAACTGCTTCTAACAATGGCTATTCCTCTGCTTCCGTGCTGAAGCCTCGTACAGAACTGACCCTGAACTAAGTTCTAAATCACGTCTCGCTTATATCCTCTGGACACGGACCATGTAGGAAAACATCTCTTCCATTGTTGTAGTCCAACTATTGTGTCATTAAGTATCTGATGTCTACCAACGGGAACGTTGTTACCGAGTCGTTGCCTAGTAGCGGCTCTAGTGTGTTTGCCTATCTCGCGGTTGTTGCATAGCAATGGCTGAACACGCTACACTATGCATAGAAGGCCTTATCGATGCACTGTTCCACTATATGATTGGAAGGACTGTGGAAAGTCAGTGAAAATCTTAAATAGGATACGCGGTGTCCTGGCCGAGATTCGAACCGATTGCCTCCAAAGTACGAATCCATGGCGTTACAGCTACTCTAATCCGCTTAACTATGATCATGGCTATAGCACATTTTGCATGGACAGGTTTGGAGTTCTTGTAAACAATTTCTTTTCCTCGAGATCACGAGCCATTTCAATTTATTGACTTGAGCACACTGTAATTCAGCTTAATTAGATACGTAGTGAGAGGGGCGGAGCAAATAACATACTCCGGATTGATGAGAATTGCATACAAAATTGTGTTTCCAAATCCTGAAAAAGTAACGCTTAGACTACATAATCGCAAATACAAGGATAATATTAAAATTGATTTAAAAATAGTGTTTGAAAATGTAGCTTGAATTTATCTGGCTCAGGATAGGTCCCAATGTTGGGCTGTTGTAAGCCTAAACGAATTCGAGAGTGAAGTAAATTTGACCCTGTGCTTAATTAATTTAAATATCACGATATGAAGATGAGAGAGAGAACGGAGATATAGTTCCACTTTTCTCAACCTCGGCACTATATTGGAGGTGAGTGGTGAGTTTCACGCCCTGGCCGCTTTATCTCCAGGAATAGAGCCGCCGGTACCCATTGGATAAGAGGCTGAGTGGGCTTCCGGAGACGGCCTGGACGTCGAGAATAAGAGAAAAATCTTTTGCCTCCGCCGGGAATCGAACCCTGAACCCCCGAATAGTTATTCAAGATATGAGGTACTTAGACGGGAAATTGATTCAGTTATGTATATTTGATTTTTATTTATTTATTTTCGCCACATAACATATCATTAAATTTTCCATTTATTTGTGTTCTAAGATTTCTTGTCTATTAAGGCTACTTTTCGCTTCACTAATCGGGTTAACCTTTACTCCCCCAATTAATAGGGATTAGGGAGGATTTTACTGTATCCCTTTTTAATGAGGGCAGAGAGAATGTGGACCTAAGTTCACCCTACAACCAAAAGAAGGTAACCGTACCTCAATACATTGGGTGTACAGACTTCACAGAAATAACTGTGACAACATTCTGCTTCCATCTTTAGGCCGAAAAATGAGTCTAATGCACCTGCAATGAGCAATTAGCGTGTAGAGCTGGTTGCTTGGCTTATACTCTTTAACACTGAAGATGGAAGCAGTACGATCCTCCGAAACGGGGATCTTCTACCGGGGCACATGATATCGACCTAGGAAACCGTCCTCTTGACAAAATCAATTGTTGATATTGACATCGCCTGGGTCATAGAAGCCTCCACCCGTGTAGACTGGTACCATAGATGGAGCACACAAATACACTCTGTGGGCAGAATGCAGAGTTTTGGTATGTTAAAGCGCTTAGTGAGATTTGTAAAAACAATATTTGCGTATCATACATTTTTTTCTTGAAATATTATATGATCTGAATACTTTTGGCATATATAGACCGATGAAGTAGTTTGTATGTTTTGTACTTGTTTTCTGTTTGTTTGTTTGTTACTCTGTTACGAGTAATGTACTGCCAGTGGGGAGTAATCAAGTGGATGGAAAACATGGCCACACGAGGCTGCTGTTTGCACAAAGCCCGATTGTGTTATGTCTGTGCACAAGCCGGGTTTGCTAATGATCTGTTTACCTCACCAAGCTTGGAGTTCCGGCGGTTTATCGTCTATGAAATACAGTGTCGATGCCGGTGGTCCACCTTAACATTCGTTTCTTCCCGTGGCTATGGCTTTTGCCTCTGGGCAAAGCAGATTTTAATACTCTGTGTTGGTATCACTGCGAGGCAAGTGGGACATTATTTTCTCATTTGTGTGCTACTTTCTGACACTGTGGGGACTGTAGAGAGCCACGTAGTATGACGTGTGATGAATCATGAATTGGAAAGTGTTATGGTGCAATCAAGAGATGGGGATTAAGGGGGCACACTGTAGCGTAGTAGGTTAAGGCACTATGCTACAAGCCGGAAGATCGTGGGTTCGATTCCCGACGAGGATATTGGATTTTTAAATTTACCTAACACTTCCAGCCGCACTACGGTTCTGAGATCGACTCAGCCTCTAACAGAAATGAGTACCAGGAATCTTCCTGGGGGTAAAGAGCGGCCGGTCGGCGCGTAAGGCCGACAAACTTATCGCCACCTGTGAGTAGATTTTCTGGAAAATGTTGGAGCCTCGACGTCTCACAACCCTTTGGGCCTCCATAGGTTGTTACAGGGATAGCTTTACCTTTTATCTAATCCAGGTAATACAACGGAATTTTTTTAAGGTTTGAAAATGACATCGAAAGGCTTAGTTAGCGTTGTCGGTCTGGATTCGAATATAGTGCCTACTGAATACAGGCAAAGAGCGATACCGCTATGCCAATCCCTTCTGCTTGAAGTGTCTGTTAGATAGAGACGTAATTTATCGGTCTCATTCTGGTTTATCTCGTTTTTAGCCTACTTTCTTTATTTTGGGAAAATAAAAGAATGCTGATAAGTTCGCTTGTCTGGGTGCCGCACTGAGAAGCCGGAATAGTGCAGCCAGGAGAGACTGGCGATGCTAGGCAACGGCTTAGTGAGCATCTTGCCGCGGCAATGAGTTTACAAGCAATAATAAAATAAGTGTTGAGCGTAGTTCTTTGTGTACTGTCCAGGCTTTAGGGAATAGTAAGTGGTGAAAGGAAAGTAGGCGACTAATGTTTCCAAGATTATTGTGAGTGAATACAAGGAGAGTCACCCCCAATTGAAATGGGAGTAGCCAATAGTAGACACCCTGCTCTCGTTGAAGAGGAGGCCCAATTTCAAAACACGTAAATATATGGGGGGGGGGTAAATATTGTCATGGATCCTGACGGGGCCCTAAACCAATATTGGCTGTGCTGGCGAGAGCCAGCAGCAATTTACTGGACTGCACTGGATCGCTTATTCTAAGAACTTCACGCCTCTTTCTGAATACTTTTCATCGTTTCGCCTTTCTCTCTAATATGAAAGCAATTAGTTTTACACTGATTCACACTTGGTACAGGGTCATTAAGCCGCTCACAATAGCCGCGCGGTCTAAGGTATGAATTAGCTCTGTGACTCGCGTCTTCATGATTTTAGTTTGAAATTAAAAAGGGACCCTATTTAAATGAGCAGTCATTTATCCGATTAGGGTGGGTTTCGAACGGATTTTCCTCTATGGAATTGGAGGTATATTCTCTGATACTAAAATAAGTACTAATTCGATTTGGATTAAACATTTGAAGAGCAGTCATGAACATGTGTACCATCATATTTAACATTCTTCCCACAGAGTGTATCTGTGTGTTCCGTAAGGTTCTCACAATAAACAGCGACTCTTTCCCTAAACAGCATTAAGCGGTTGGTTTTCATATCTGAAATATATTGTGATTTCTGTGAAGTGAAAGGGGGTATTTAAATACCATTTATATGTAATTTATTCTTTGTGGATTTCCGTCTTCTCCTATGTGATAAAACATATGCCGAGGTTATACCTACATTTCACGTTGCAGTCATTTTTCGAGTGCAGCCGCCCTCTCTATGCTAATATCAGCTTTCTCCCCCCCCCCCAGATATTTTCCTAACCTTAATATAAAAATTCCGGTAGGACGCGGTAAAGACTTTGTTCAACTCTCTTCCTGCGTTTATAACCTATATAAAGGGAGGACAAAGGGAGAGAAATACTTTTCCCAACACTTTACTTTCTTCGCTTTCCAGCGCTTTTTTCTATTCCATTTTCTTTCTTAGCTTCCCCACTATTTTCCTTCTTCACTTCCCAACGATTTACCTTCTTTATATCTGAATGATTTACTTTTTTTCACTTTTTCCTTCTTCACTTCCCAACGATTTACCTTCATTATATCTAAATGATTACTCTTTTCACGTCCCCGCGATTTTCCTTCAATTACCCACGATTTACGCTCATCACTTCCCAACGATTTAACTTCTTTACTTCTCAGTGCTTTATTTACTTCACTTTCCCAAGATTCACCTTCTTCACTTCCCAATGATTTGCCTCCTTTACTTATCAAGCTTTATTTTCTTCACTTTCCAAATATTTACCTTCTGCACTTCCTAACGATTCGCCATGACTACTTCTCAACTCTTTAATTTCTTCGCTAGTCCTTCACTTCCCATCACTTCACCTTCCTCACTTTCCAAGATTGTTCTTTCGCTCCACACTACAGTTACCGTTATTAAGAGCGGGCACTGCCAGGAAACTTTCAGAGACGAGGCTTTCATGTTTCCTTCCTTTTCTCATTACTCTCCTCAGCTTTCTCTTTCCGGTCTCTCCTTCTGTCAGGCTTCAGAGGATTAGTGTAGCACTCAATGAGCTCCGAATCCGAAAGACATCGCCGAATATAACCAACTGAGTCGTGAAATCCTCCGTAGCGACCTGGCATAGCTTGTCTGCAGGAGGGCGATTGGGTCCACAGCTAAGAGATGAAAGAGGGGTATCAGTCACGTCACACCTGGTGTAGGACCGTCACCATCAGTACTGACTAAACGCATGGACACTCTTGTGAGGCGTCGTGGCGTTAATATTGACGCCGCGGCGTTGCGGTTCCTTTCCCTTCAAGTGCTTTGGCCATTTCATTTAGGGCTAAATGGAGCAGAGAACTTTGTGAATACCTGCTAGTTACTGAGCTAGTCAAGAAATATCACGCCATATATGGTACCCGAAGGAGCCGGATAGCTCAGTCAGTATAGTGACGGACTGCGGGGTCAACGGCCATGGTACAAATCAGTGTAGGGAGAAGATTTGTCTCCTCTCCACAACGTCCGAATCTGTTATGAGGTCCACCCAGTATCCTGTCCATTGGATACCGGGTGGCTTTTTGCCCGGGTAAAGCGGCTGGATCATGAAGCTCATACTCACCTAAACCTAGTGCCGAGGCCAAGAAATGTGGAGCCGTGTCTTCATTACCCCATTTGCCCTCGAGGTGCGATGTTTAATTAGTTTAGCACAAGGAAAATTATGCCTTTATATATATATATTTATGTGTATGTATAGTATGCAATGTGATTCTTAATTATTGTAGAGGTTTCCGTGGCCTATAACTTTCCAGACAAACGTGTCACGAAAGGCGCACACATTGAAGTTGTTTGGCATTGTACAGTATTGATATTATAAGTTCTAACACGTTTTGAGTTACATGTTTATATTCCATGAGAAGTTTGTTTATAGGCCACGGAAACCCCGACAATAATTTAGAATATATTTTTTTTCAACTCGTCTCTCTCCTCAGCCAGATGAGTGCAGTGACAATATCTCATCCAATTTCTTTGATGCCAAATTTAATTTTAACTTCCCATCTACAAGATAGTTTCTTCAGGTTTGCCTACTAAAATTCTATATGCATTTATCTGCCTTCCGTGCTAAATGCTCTACTCATCTCATTGTCCTTGATTTGATAATACTGATAATCTTATATGATTTTTCAAGTGCATTAGGGAAATTCATGGAGTATTTTTCATTATTTTCTATAAATGATTTCTTTCTGTCAATACACAATTTTCCTCAACTCAAAACATAATTGTTTCGTCTAGAGCATTTTTATATAAGATACTGTAGAATAAATCGACCATGAGATAAGTCTAAATGGAATAAAGAACTCCCTTCAACTATAATTTTCATATAAATTAATAATAGTATGGTATATAGACCAGTTGCTAGGCAACGACTGCGAAAGAAGCAGCTGCCTGAGAGATAAAGAATCTGGTCTTGCGTCCCAGAAGAGTGCTTGACACCAAGAGAGACTGACAGACTGACCTTTCGGTCGCAACATAACTCTGGCTTTGAGCCAGTGGAGGGTTGCTGTAGCTGAGGGCGGGGACAGTTCGGGAACCCAGAGAAATGGGAACGTCCACTGTTGGAAGCCGCTATAGAGCAACGGCTACTGAACACGGTGACCGAGACCACTAGTCTGTGTGTGCTAGTGATTGTTAAAGTGTCCAATAATTCCGATTATCAATCCTAACCCAATTTAATTTCACTCAAATCACTTGACAATATTAACACTCACTGTCTGCAGCCATATAGGCTCACTTGATTGTATTTGTATTGTGTTGTCATATACTTACACTCTGGCTAAATCTCCCTTTGTAAACTGTCTGGAATATTTTCGCGGGTACATGCGTCATAAAATAGTGACTTAAACTGTTACGTCATCATGACAAATTAGTGACTAGATTCTACTTTCATACGAAGTAAACACAATGTTATTTCTTTCTTTTTCCTTGGCACTACAGCCCCAGTGGGCCTAGGCCTACCTCCATGAACTCCGTTCACTTCGGTTTTTCTAGATCTTACACATTCGGTAGGACTCCTTGGGCGAGTGATCAGCTCGTCGCAAGGCCTCTACCTGTAGACAAACACAGAAAAACGCACACAAACATCCATGCCCTGAGGGGGATTCGAACCCATGATCCCGGCTTCCGAGCGAGCGAAGACAGTGCATGCCTTAGACCGCTCGGCTACCGTGACTGGCTAAACACAATGTTATACCTGTGCCTAATTAATTAAGCACCAACCTTTGATGATGTATGAGGGAGTCGAAATATAGATGCATGCATTTTTCACCTTTTCACCTAATGCAGGTGAGTGGCCAAATTCACACTCCGTCAGCTTTATTCTCCGGAAAAGAAAATTGGTCCCCTTTTGTTAGAAGGCTGGTTGGGCCCCAGAGTCGGTATAGACATTAACGTCATAGAGCTGAGGCCTTCTTGAGAAGCCACCAGTTGTGCAGCTACTCAAGAACTTCCCAGCATTTTATGAAACCTGAAGGTTCATTACCGTGTTCACAAGAACCCTCAACTGGTCCCTATCCTGAGCCAGATCAACCCAGTCCGTACCACCTAAATCTATCACTTTAATTTCAAATTTAATATTATCCACCCACCAACGTCTTGATCTTCCTTGTGATCTCTTTCCTTTTGTCTTCCCCACCACAATCCTATGTGCATTCGTTTTCTTCCCATTAGTGCTACATGCCTTGCTCATCTCGCGCTCCTTGACTTGATCGTTTTAACTATACTTGGATAAGAGTACATTATGCAGATTTCTCCTACCTCCTGACCCTTCACAACTCTTCGCTCCAAATATTTCCCTGAGCACCCTGTTCTCAAACCCCCTCATTCCATGTTTCCCCCTGTAGCATCAGGGACCCATACAAAACTTCGGCAAAATTGTAGTTTTATATATCCTAATTTTTATGTTTCTGGACAGCAGACAAGAAAACAGAAATCCCTGGACTGAATGGTAGCAAGCATTACCCGAGTTCAATCTCTTAATTCCCTCCTGAATCAGGTTTTGATTTGTTATCGTCGTTCCCAAATATTTCAACTGTGCCACATTTTCGAAGGAACTTTTAGTTTTCTTTATGACACGACCTTGACCTGCATTCTGGTGACGAGATAGCAACATATACTTAGTTTTCTCTGCGTTTATTTCTGGACCAACCTCCTTACTTGCGTCAATTTCTGTTAAGGGAACGTATTCATTATACCCGCCGCGAATCTAAAGACCGTCGAACCTATAGCCTGTCACTATACCGACTGAAATATCGTCCCTTCTTCAGCATAAAATTGGAATCGACATTTCCGCATCAGAGATCTTATTGAACACATAGAAAATTTCTTCCGTAAGGTTAGCTTCTGAATAAAAGGAAGGAACACAGTTAACTTCATCACAGCCCAAAGAATAAGTTGGCTTGGACACATCTCAAGGATGGAAGCTGGACGAACAGTTAAAAGAATACATGACTGGCATCCACACATACAAGAAAGAGAGGCCGACCTAAGATCAGATGGAAAGATGACGTAAGGGAAGACCTAAAGAATTTAGGAATTTATAACTGGATAACTGGCACACAGGACAGAAGTAGTTGGAAGGAAATTGTTGAGCAGGCCAAAGCGTTCAAGAAATGAAGCTGTCGAGGCTTCAGAAGAAGAGGAGGAAGAAGAAGTTACCTTCTGAGGGAAGGTACAACGTACAATCAAAGATGCCTGTTCGACAGTAATATTCCGAAAATTTTGGATATGTTTCCTAACCTCAGGAGTTATTCGCTGTACGCCAGTATAGTTCTAACTGGAATGTACACAAAACCACACTGAGTTACATCGCAGTCCACGCATGTCCAATTCATGAACTAAATCCCTGACCTGAAGCTGTATTGTCACCGGAGTGGCACGCTATTGACTCAGTCTGTAATTCGGGCTCAAAATTCTTTCAGGTGCTAGTAAGAGGATTGTAATGGAATTAAGCACAGACAGAACGAAGCATATGTTGAAGTCTCGTCACCAGAATGCAGCACCAAGCAATAACATAAAAGATATTCTGACAAAGTTAAAATGTTTTGAACAATGCTATCGAATGGAAATTGTATTCGTGGAGATATTGGAATGGATAATGGAATTAAGCACAGACAGAACGAAGCATATGTTGAAGTCTCGTCACCAGAATGCAGCACCAAGCAATAACATAAAAGATATTCTGACAAAGTTAAAATGTTTTGAACAATGCTATCGAATGGAAATTGTATTCGTGGAGATATTGAAAGCTGATTAAATTCTGGTAGATATTATTACCATTCAATTTGTAATCATTTCTGTGTTACCTGAAACGTAAAATTACAATAAACAAGACTGTTGTTTTGTCTGTGGTTCTGTATGGGCGCGAAGCTTTGTCACTTACATCAAGTGAAGGACATAGACTGAGGGTGTTTGAGAACTGTGCTATGGAGAATATTTCGGTCTAAGACGAATGAAATGATATAAGATCGGAGAAATTTACATAATGAAGTACTTCATAATTTATAATCCTTGCAAATGTCATTAGAATGGTTAAATTAAGGTGGATATTGTGGCATGTATAACCGTTACTAGGCAACAAGCACAAAGTAAGAAACGATATAAGAGCCGTTACTTGGCAGCGGCCCTTAAACTGCAACAGAGGAAAGGTGTTTTCTGTGCTGTCCGTGCCAAAATGTTATATGCAGGACAAGTTAGTACGTAGAGAACTTCTGCAGTTCAGTCGTTGGGAGCTGTTGCTGTGATAAGCTGGTAGCTAAGGTCGTGGACCCATTCGGGGACCCAGAGAAAGGGAAACGTCCGTCTTTGGAAGCTGCTACAAAGCAACGGCTACTGAAGACCATAGCAGACTGAGAAGACATAGTGTGCTCTATAGCTATTTTTAGGTGTCTGAACGAATTATATAAGTGTGCAACAAATGCGCCCATATTCTCTAAATCACGTGGCAATATTTTGGGTAGGGAATGCAGCACGAATTGAAGTGAGAGAGACGGAGAGAAAGCGACTGAACTAAACTCTAAATTTGGAGAGGAATTCCCGAAGGAAGGTGGCCACTAGGATAAATGTAAGGATGTGAAATAGTTGCCTGTGAAGCTGTACAGTCTGGTAGAAGGTTAGGAACGTTTCGGAGGAACGTACTCTCTCCATCTTCACGTCGATATGTAAGTCGAGGAAGCTAGCAAATAACAAGGTTTCTGTGCTCGGTGCTGCTACCAGACTGCATGGCGTGACAACCGTGATTCTTTGTAATCACCTTCATGAGACCGTAATTGAGCGGGCTGACTTCACAGTAATATTATAGTCACGTATTCAGGACGTACACGATTCGATTCCTGGCCGAGAGGCCGTATGTCCTGTCTGAAGTTTTGGTGGTTTTTGTTGGTTCCTCGAAGCAAGGGCGAGAAGTATGTAGACCCGTCCATGACCGTTTCCTTCGAGATCCTCCCAAATTCCTCATTCATCAATCACCCTACCATTCGACGCTCTATCAGAGTGGGTCGATTGTTTAGAAAATGTGGGAGCCTCGACGTCTCACAAACCTACGAGCCTCCATGGCTTGTTACAAGGACAGCTTGACGAGTTAAGATTAACGTCGCAGCCATCTGTGAACCGACTGTCAAAAAATGTTGGAACCTCGATGTCTCATAAACCTACGAGCCTCGACAGCTTGTTACAGGGATAGCTTGGCGCGTAAGGCCGACAACCTCACCGCCAACTGTGAGCCGATTTTCTAGAATATATGCGAGCCTCGACGTCTCATAACCCTACAGGTCTCCATGGCCTGTTGCAGGGATAGCTGTGGGAAGACAATATTTTCGAAAGTTTCTGTTCGTGTTCGTCCAGTGGTTGAGATTAGTTCGTTCTAAGGGGCCCAACTGGTGGCCGCGCCATAGCTCAAGTGGTTAGTCGCTGGCTTCCCACAGAGGCTTACCGGGTTCGATCCCGGGTCTGGTGAAGTGTGATTTGTGGTGGACAAAATGGCGCTTGTGCGGGTTTTCTCCGAGTACTTCGGTTTCCCCTTCCAATCTTCATTCCACCAAATTCTCTATCATCAAAATCAACCGGGGCAGGCTACAATAGGCCAATCAGTGGCCGCCGTGCCGAGTGGACCCAGTTGGACTCCACCCCCCACTAAGCGAATATAAAAAAAAACACCTCCACTTTAATGGATTCTCAGCAAATATACTCTGAACTTTGAGTACTTATTACACTTATCCAGAGAAAGTTTCAGACTGCGGATTGACAGTTCCTTTAGCCGTTTAAAGTTGGGGGTTTGCCCCGCAGGAGCTCCAGAAACCACAGACTGGAGTGGGCAAACTGCCCGCACACTCCACTGTCAATGCCCTTACGAAATAACAGTGATGAATTGAGGTACCTAATTGCGCTGTCAGGTTTACATCGAGCAAAGGGGCTCAGGTAATGACGATGTTGGCTTGTATTTGGGAGGTGGCCTGTTCGAGTCTTGGCTGGAACACGGATTATCGTAATGGAAGTTTTTTCGTCGTTCTTTTAAGATATCCAGGTAAATTCAAGGACGGTATCTTAAATTAGGTTGTATCCGCTTCCTGTGTAGCCTTTCAAATTTATTATATTCAATCATTCTCTTGCAATTTGCTCTATAGTAGAGCTACTTACTGTGTCGTTAAGTAAGCCGTAAGTAAAGAAACTGTTGAACGAATTTTATATTGTTTATATCCTGTCGCATTTTAGTGACTATAGACGGAGTTTTGGTTGGTATTAGGATCCATTGGACTCTCTGATACAGCGCGTGGCTATACTTTACAGTACAGTATTACATACACACAAACACTACTGTCCACAGTCACTTCGTTGCTGTTGCTTGGTAGCTGCTTCTAATGGCGGATGTTCCTCTATTTCTTAGTTCCCGATTTACAGCTGACAAGGACTGAACCGCAGCACTCCTCTAACTCAGTAATTCACCAACTGAATCAACTCCACTGACTAACTCACCAACTTGTCCTACTTATAAAATCTCGACACGGACCGCGTAGAAAAACATTTTTACTCTGCTGCAGTGAAATTGTTGCCCTAGTGACATGCTTGTTTGTAGAGCCGTTACTTGGAACCGCTTGTTGTATAGCCGCTTATTTCGCGGTCGTTGCCTAGCAATGCGTCTGCATGTCATAATACCGATCCACTACAAAATTAACCACAACTATGTCGAGCTTAAATCGATCTTCTCAGAATCGACTCCTTACCTCCCTACTGGCAAGTGATATAAGATACACACTTCGTTAATAGCTATAAAATTTATCTGAAACTTTTATTTTCAGACAGGATTTTTTCAACTATAAATTTATAAAGCGTAAATTTCATCCTTTTAAATTAAGCACCGCGTCATGAAGTCGATAGGGAAGTGGAAATATAGATCGATATATTCTTAACCTTGACACAATAGACATAACAGCGATCATCTTCACGCCCCGGCTGTTTTAACTCCAGGAAGGGTGCCATCGGTACTCCTTGTATAAGAGCCTGGGTTGTTCCCAGAGCTGGTCTGGACAACATGGAGGTGAGAAGAACATCTTGCCCCTGACAGGGAAACGAACCCCGTTTTCTCTTTCACCCAGTGATATCCTAGCCACTATAAATACTGAAATATTAGCCATGGGCTTGTATTTATCACGTAGTTCAGTGAGGTTCCGTGTGCAAAAATTACTAAAAAAGAATTTGTAGGACAATGTAGATAGATATTCCATTTTGGAATACACCTTCCCGATATCTCCTGTGGTCTCATCCATACTTGTTTTGTTATTAGCGTGGAATGGTACTTAGCCCCTTGATACGTAGGCCACTAATGAAATTACCTTAAGAGATCAAAATGGCGCATGAGAAAAACTCAGATTTCGTGTGACTAGAATTGACGATGGAAAACTGAAAAACTCTGAGAAACAATTACCTTGGTATCAATTTGTCCACCAGAAATACCATATTAAAAGCCCTGGTGTTAAACCTGGGTCTTCGAGGTGAGAAACCGTCGAACAAATGTACGAGCTATGGCACAAGCTCCAAATTCTACGTTAAGAGGTAAAAATATCAGTTCCCATGATCAACTACGCATGCCCAAGGCCACCTGCCGTAATGTAGTTCGTCCATCGACCCAAGACCATAGAATTCATGAGCTTGGCATTCTTCATCTTGTAACGTTAATCAGAGATATTCAAAATTGAATGTTTTGTTTGTTACGTGCCTAAAATTTTAATTTGAGAGAGAGAAACTTCCCACGAAAAGTAATAAGTCGGATGTGCCATGTCTTATTTGTACCTTACTCTATAGAACCTCACAGTATGCAGTCTCCTTCATCATGTTATCCTGGCTTGTGATCGGCGTACATGCGAGACGTCATGTGGCGCTTGTATCGGCTATCCGGCGAACTCGTTGCGTCTGTCGCGGATCGGACGTTATACTTCGTATATGCAAATAAATTTTGCAGAATATGTTATAAATACAGTGTGCGCCAAAAAGAGCTTTACAAATTTGAAAGCTTATATAAATTTATACAGAGGACATACACAACGTTTTGAACTGTCATAATGTAGCAAGGCATACCGAGTTTTACCTCAGATAGTTACGGTTCAGTGTGACTTCCATTGGTAATGCTGCAGACGTCCCACCTGTAGTCAGTCTCTTGCCACACGCTACGTAGCATCTCTGGCGTCACTTCTGTAACTGAGGCAGTAATTCGAGTTCGGAGCTCAACGACATTTGCAGGCAAAGGTGGTACGAACACTCGATCTTAACGAATTCCCATAAAAAAAAATCCAGGGGAGTAAGATCCGGGGAACGAGGTAGCCATGCTATCGGCGCCTTTCTACCAATCCACCGACCTGGGAAACGGGTGTTGAGGTACTCGCGCACTTCTCCAAGGTAATGAGGGGGTGCGCCGTCTTGCTGGAAGTGAATGCGTCCTTCTTGGTCATCTTCGTCTAACTGTGGAATGAGGAACTCTTAGAGCATGTCCAGATACACGATACCGGTAATAGTCGTCACCATGAAGAAGAAGAAGAAGGGGCCGTACACTCTTTCTTTGCTGAGGGCGCAAAACACGTTCACCTTTGGGCTATCACGAACATGTTCCAGGGAGACACGTGGATTTTCGCTGCCCCAGATCCTGCAGTTGTAGGTATTGAGCTTACCACTGACATGAAACGTGCTGTCATCACTGAAAATTACGGGGTCCAGAAAATTCTCATCGTCTTGTATCCGATGAAACATTTTCATACAGAATTCCTTACGAACAACCTTATCTGCATCTGTAAGAAGGATGGATGGATAGTTTGTACGCTTTTAAGTGTAAACGTTTCCGTAACACTCGCCACACAGTAACATTTGGAATACCATTTTCCCGAGACGCACGTCGCGTCGACTTTCGTGGACTTCGAACGAAGCTCTCCCTTATCTGTTCCACTGTAGTGTTCGAAACACGTGGCCGACCGGGTAGCTTGGCATGGCGCACAGAACATCCGGTCTGAACAAAATTCTTGTGCCAGGAGTAAATTGTAAGCCTACTGGGAGGTTCCTTGCGATACTGAGTGCGAAATTTCCTTTGAACTTGTGTAGCAAACTTCGTTTCTTCGAAGCAAAACACACAACGAGCACGCTCTGCACCTGTGAAAGTAGCCATCTTGATTTCAACTGCGGGAGCGCTTGCGGTGGTGGTACTGGGTACTACAGTACCACGTGCATGAAACTCTGTGTGTTTTGCTACTTTATGACAGTTCAAAACGTTGTGTATGTCCTCTGTATAAATTTATATAAGCTTTCAAAGTTGTAAAGCTCTTTTTGAAGCACACTTTATATATGTACGTGAGACAGTATGAAATGGCTAAGAGATTTCCTACTTCTCTATACACTTTATGGGGTTTTTTTAAGATTTTAGTATCTCTGCTGTATACGTCAAATGGTAGGATGATTGGTGAATGATGATCCCCAAAGGATTTTGAAGAAGCGGTCATTGCCTAATTAATTGTACCGGTTTTGTCTAGAGAGACTGAGGAAAACAACGAAATACCTCGCTCAGAATAACTGAGTTTAGAACCAGGCGCTTCAACAATACGAGTTTATAGGGTTACAGCTATGCCTGCTCGCTCGGTAAAGTAGCATTTCATATTGTAGTTCACAAACACACACATGTTTATATAAAGCAGGATTATTGATGGCTCTAGCTCTGAAATTTTGGGTTCGAATCTCACGTGATACGTGAATGATAGGACCACGTTTTCTCTTTGTGTGCGTGTTGTCCTATTTTGGTTACTGTCATGTGAAGGCCGGTCCTCTTTCCAAGGATCCATATATATGAAGATTCGTATTTTCATAAATTAATTCTTAATTTTAGCTGAAGAATATGATTTGGAAGTCATTGGTACTGTCACGACTTATGTGTATGTGTGCCTACAGACGGGGTATGGACTGATGAATAGATTTAATGACCAATTACGTGACGTAACTACAAATAACTATAACACTATCGATGATTTTCATACCTTAAAAATCACTACACGCTAAGTCTTCTGCAGCCTTCAGTGTTTTGACTAGCCGTTACTCGGAAACAGCTCTCAACAGTGGAGAGTCTTCAGCTTCTGTGCTCACGTTGTAACTGACTGGTGAGTATTCCACAACTCAACTCTCAACTCAATTATATCACCATCTCTCTTCAGCCTCCCTTTCAGAACTCAACTGTCGCTGTTTATTCGTCCATCTCGCGGTCGTTGCATAGCAACGGTTGTACACGCTACAGTAGTTACGAATCATGTCTCGGTAGACACAGTTGCAAGTGACGTCACTTAGAAATGAGTTCCGCTCTCCATCACCGGGTGGAACCTCTCTGAAACGTATCATGTGCTGGACGACTGAACGCAGTAATCGGGAGCATCGGGGGGGGGGGCTCATTCGTCCCTGTTGCTCTGCCAACTTATCCTGTTCAGGTATTCCATTGTGTATACGGATCATGAACGTGTTCCCTTTGTGTTGTCACTGCTATTGTTACAATTGTTTCCAAAATAATTACATTGCCACGGTTTAATTTGGATCTTTGTCTCCATAAGCAAAGACAATTTCCTCCCAAGGGAGAATGGGCAGGAAGTTGGAGGTTCTCTCTCCAGAGTATGGTGTACAAAACAAACTTCGCTCTTTTCTCTTGAATCTGTCGACCAGCTTAAAACAAAGGAGCAGCTTGTCTCTCTCTTTGGGATAGGGACATATTTTAAAAATGTTAGCGTCCTTCTGGTATAAGTAGAGCATATAATCGGATTTTTGTATATTTTTATGGCGCTGGAAGTGGTGCATTATAGTAATATTTTCTTATCTATATTAGGGTGAACTTTTGATGTTACCAGTGGGAGGGCAGCATAACAGCAACAACCCCTAACTTGTTTTGCTTATAACATCTAGGCACGGACCGCACAGAAAACCCCGTTCCTCTGTTGATCTTTACGGGCGCTGCCCAGTAACGGTCGTTGTGTAGCAACTGGTCTACATGCCAATGCACATTTTGCATATCCGCAAACATAAATATATATAGCATATAAATACTATCGGGACTCATACATGTAATAGACATAATACACTGAAACAAGAGACTGGTCGCTGGTTCGTGACCTGTTATATACCTTACGTTCGTGCGACAGTTTAATGGTCCATAATCTGTTGTTACGGTAAACCAAAATTGCGAAATTTCATAATGCTTCTCCTATCATTACTTTACATGTTTACGTATGTAATATAATTCTTGATTGCCACGTGATGTAGATCGAGTCATTTGAAGGGAAGACTCGGGGATTCCTGCTCTCTTCTGAATATTTTATTGGGTACGTCTATTGTAGAACAAGAACACATACCTGTGAGCTGAAATAGATTCTATCTACTCTGTGACATGTTTGCTATCACTGAACTACGAAGCTGGGGTGAGAGATGTTTAAAATAACTGCTGAAGGATATATTCAGCCTCCTATCTGTGTTTTATTCCTGGCCGTTCTGAATAAAATGCGCATTGGGTTTGGTCGAGCCCACTAATTGAAATAAGGATTCTAGGACTTATATTGGCTACAAAGGAGCCTTGGTTACAGTGCTTCACCCTCCCTACCGCACAACCCCCGACATTGCAGCTACAAACACTGCCTTGCTACATCATGCTACTTCTCTTCATGCGGTCCGTTCCATACCATAGGCGGTTAGTCCCCGGCGTCCTACCTCGGAGTTCCGGGTTCAATCCAAAGCCACACCATGTGTAGTTTATGGCAGACTAAGTGGCGCTTAGGCGGTTTTCTCTGAATACATCGGCTTCCCTTGCAACTACCAAATATTCATCATAAACCTTGTATAGAATCGATACTATCAGCATCGTTAAATAATCAACCTAAATGCAATTTATCCGCAGCGGACCTTAGTGGACAGGCGTACATTATTGTCATAGTTACACAAACTCTCTGAGACTGGCTACGCGCTGGACGACCAAGTGGACGGATTTTGAGTCCCGGTGAGGCAAGAATTTTCCCTTCTCCACAGCGTTCAGACCTGCTCTGGGGCCCACCCACCTCCTATCCAATGGGTACTTTTGGCTCTTTCCCCGGGGGTAAAGCGGCCGGGGCATGAAGCTGATCACTCATCTCCAACTAGTGCCGAGGGCAATAAAACTTCGGTCTATACGAGTACATCCACTCCCTCATACGTCTTCATGGCGTAATAATTAAAAAGTTAAACACAAAGACAACTTAACTTTTTTTTTCAATATAACGAATTTCGGCCTATATACCAAAATGCTAAGGGCTGGAATACCTGGGAATGTTGGTTCGACTCCCGATACGGTCAATAGATTTTTGTTTTCTCCACAGTATCCAGACTGGTTCTGCTGTCCACCTAACTTCCTCTTCAATGTTTAACGGGGTTAAGGAGGACGAACCTTGAAGCTGACCACAAACTTCCATCTAGTGCCGTGGTTAAGATTACGTGGAGCAATACCTCCACTTCTCTGTACGTTTCATTGAGTGCTTAATTGAGGAATAGCATAGGTAACTTTACCCACATCGGTGGCTGAGCACGAAACTTTTGATACAAAATTGTTGTCCACTGGCTGAGGGAGGGAGGGAGGAAGGGAGAGGCAAGACCGCAACACAAAGCACTATTTCTCTCGCAAGTGAATAAATGTACAGTCTGCTGCTGACAGCTACCATTGTGTAAGGGTATTACAGAGCTCCGACAGGGCGGGTAAGGAAAGCCACCCCGAGCTGCCCGCCAGATCTCATTTGAGCCCACAAAACTGTCTCCAATTTGGTTACGTCATCTTGTGGTTCATTGTTTTGTTTCAGAATACAGAAGGCGCTGGCTGTCATTCAGTTGAGAGACGTGCATTTATACGTACTTTTCCCAATGCGTCTCCATGGCGTAGTACTTAATTAGTTGAGCTCAGTGACAACTTCACCGTTTATTTGTTTTGTAAAAACTCCGTGGTCTGTAGTCCGCAAGCGAACTTTACCGACCAAGCGACCACCGCTTGTCGACGAAGTTAGTGCCAAATTTAGCGGATAGAGGGTGTAATGCCCTAGCGGCGCAGGGGGGGGGAATGGAGGTATCCCTCCCGCTGCTGCCGCCGCCGTAATGCCGTGGTACAGGGGGGGCGTGGAGTCAGCCCGCCTCTGTCACCACTGTAACTCCGCATGTAGGGGCCGTGGAGGTATCCTTCCTCGCCTCCACTAGTTATGTCGTAAACTGGTACTCCTGGTGACTTCACGCCGTCGGGGGTGTGCAGGTACCCCTCCTTGCCTCCACTGGTTAAGCTGTAAGGCGTTAACGCAACCATCCTAGCTTACCCTTAGCTAGGATTCTCCTATATCGGAGTTTCCTTCTGTCATACAAGCTGCCACCATCTATTCTCTGTTCTTTCAATTGTTGGTACTACTCCCTGGCATATAGTCTTAGCTCCTTCTTGACCACTCCGCATATGGTTTACAGGTAGCCACGTAATCCATTAATATTACACTTTATCTTCGGATCTTGGGAGGGCGTTACTATCAAGGCTACCGTACTCTGCCTGTGTGGCAGGAGCCTATCCCTGCCTATTCTTATCTTCATCTTCGGCTGCCACTGCGGCCTGTGTCAGTTCTGCCCTCGCTCGTCAGGATTACTCGGGATCGGGTGTGGGAGGTGGAATATATATATGAATTACACTCCCGGTACATCCTATCCTATCCTAGCCGTCTATTTACATTAATACATATATACACAATTTACATTATTTACAGGTTACAAAGACGGTCCTTCCGTCGTGACTACATATTCTGTTTCTTCAAGTTCTCCCCCCTCATGGGGTGAAGGCTTCGAGCCTCTCTCTCTCTCTCTCTCTCTCTCTGACTTGCTAACGAGGACATGCAAGTCCCCCCCGAGAACATATATAGTTTCCCTGTACATTTCTTATTATACATGATCTATGATTACCGATCTATCGTACGGTCTCGTCTACATAAACTACCCTTAGTTATGTTTGTAACTCAAGTTCCCATATACTATCTTTACTATAACACACTAACCCTAACTTTGATATATATATATATTATGAATCACTGTTGGCCTGCCTAATGTCCTAGGCCTTCACATTAATCTATCATCCTACCCTCGGGGCTCACTGGGTACACTTGAAATTGCACATGCAATATCTCAACACACTGTATCACCAATACTATGGAACAACGTTATTATCACTCGGCATGGCTAATATACGTGAACAAGACTTACTTGACATAGAAGACTGTAGGCCCTTCCGGCGCTTGTTAAACCCATATTGAGCAGCGCCTCCGGCTGACAACTGAATATTCTGTTTAAAATCAGAATTCCAAGTCTCTTGACTTTCCCTCATTTATAGTCTTAATTCGCTGATTCAGCGTGGACGACAAGGGGGTAGATAGCTCCTCCCTTGTGTTCTAATTTCTTAAAGTTAGGCTTTCATTGGGTATTCTATGTGGCTGGGGGTGGACCTCTTGCGTCTTATCGCTGTGTATTTACTCATATGACCATCTCCAGTGGCCTAGTTAGCGGAGCGTCTTGCACACGGTATTACGCATGAATGCTGATTATCGCATTCTTAACCTCATTGCGTGTCCATGTGTTGTCATCTTTGCTCTTTCACTGCAAAACACTTTTCGCAAGTCTCCAGGCACCTAGGTAATAACTTAAATTTGCAATCCCCAAATTTGATCCTCAACAGAGGGTGTCGTGTAGTCAGCGCAACGGATCCCCATGGCCGTTAATCACGGTTTTCTTGACCGGTTTATCTCTTTTATATAAGACAATATTTTGGAGATTTCACGCTGCATCCATTCTCAGGTAAGAAGCCTACTCAGTCGAACCCAGTCAATAGGTTATTGTCCTGCTCGGAAGAAGTGCAGTGTTAGCTTGTCCTCACTCACTCATGGAACTGAACCCTTCTTGAGGAGCCACCAATTGTGTAGCTACTCAAGAGCTCTCCAGCATTTTATGGAACCATGAACGTTCATTACCGTGTTCACAAGAGCCCTCCACTGGTGTCCATCCTGAGCCAGTTCAATCCAACACATACCATCGCATCCTACCTCTCTTAAGATCCATTTTAATACTGTCCACCCACCTACTCCTTGGTCTTCCCAGTGGCCTCCTTCCTGCCGGCTTTCCCACATATATCCTACATGCATTTCTCCTCTTCCCTTTTCTTGCTACATGTCTTGCCCATATGTTTAGCTTGTCCGTCTTGTAAAAACTTTCACCTGTATTTACACCACAGTGGACAAATTGCACGTATCAAGCAATACAACAAACTCACACAGCTTAAATCAGGGACAGATTTTCTATTTTCTGTCTCCAAAGTATAAAATTGTCCCTCGCTGAATACGCAACTGTGTCACACAGGTTGCAGAGGCAGGAGGAGTTGTACCACAGAATTATGCGCCTGCCCGCTGTGCAAGGCGAATCTGTATCCCGGGGATTATAGTGCCTTACCCCATAAACCAGGTCAGTGAACTGCGGGGGAGGGAAGTGCTTCCGAAATGTCAGCACCACGGAAGGGAAGAAGGGAATGGGGCAGGTGTAAATGAAGCCACAAAATGTCAGACCTCACAGTGGAGAAACTGTTCTTCTCAAACTCCGACCCTCGTAAGGATTTCGTTACAAATGTCATTTAAAGAAAAGTAAGAAAAACTTAGTTTCTCTGTAACTGAGATACATCGCGCACTTGGGAAATTAGGAAAGTCCGTGTGAAGTTATCGCTGTGCTTAATTAAGCATCACATCATGAAAACATATGAGAGACCAGGATAAAGTAAGGCGGTATAGCTACGAGCTGTACAGCCGGGGTTCGATTCCCGGAATGTGCAAGAGATTTTTCTTTTCTCCACAGCGTCCAGACCAACTCTGAGTCTCACACGACCTCCTATCATCTGCGTTCCGCACCATATCTCAAGCGGTTAGTCACTGGTTTCCTACCGCAGCGGCTCGGGTTCGATCCCGTGTCTGGTCAAGTGAGATTTGTGGTGGACAAAATGGCGCTGGGGCAGGTTTTCTCCGAGTACTTCGGTTTCCCCTGCCAATCTTCATTCCACCAATTCCTCCACAATCACCCTCACCTATCATCTGGGGCTGGTACAATAGGCCAGAAATGGCCGCAGTACTAGGGACTTAGTCCCACCCCACTAGCAATAGAAAAAGCATTTACGAGTATTTCACCTCACACTGGGTGTCGTCCATTGTTCATAAATGTATGTCTGTCCAGGGTGTTTTGTTTCGGCAATTTGCCCTTCACGTCCGTAGCCTACTTTTCAGATATGACTGCCATATGCCCCTGGTTTGCGTGTTTTCTCCACAGCGTGTGGTGCTGTCTTTACTAGTAAAGACTGCTTGGTAAAATGTTCCCGCTGCAACGAATACGCATGCAACAATAGAAAAGTAGTTTTCTGTATGGTTCGTGCTGGGATGTTATAAGCAAAGGACAAAGTCAGCCAGTGTTCATTTGATTGTAGGGCTCTTAAGGCAGAAGACTAGGACGTTGGCGTGAAATGGTCGCCAGACTGGGGCACAGTTAGTGAGTTCTGTACGGGAGACTGTGAAGAGAGGACTTGAGAGCGTTAAACTGAAGATTTTCCATTGCTAAAATTCGTTGCTAGGAAAAGGCTATTGGAGATTGTAACAGACTGAGCACACAAGAACTGT
The DNA here is from genome assembly GCF_002891405.2 of Cryptotermes secundus. Classification (NCBI taxonomy): domain Eukaryota; kingdom Metazoa; phylum Arthropoda; class Insecta; order Blattodea; family Kalotermitidae; genus Cryptotermes; species Cryptotermes secundus. The sequence goes on along the minus strand of NW_019719368.1, from coordinate 235,769 downwards.
GAACTGTAAAATGTGGAAATCAGCAATAGTGTTACAGTTATTTGTAGCAAGACCTGTAAGTTGTCAATAAATAAAACATTCAATCAAACCCCGTCTAATAGTCGCCCCTAAACATGACAATATGTTAACCGAGTGAATGGTATAATACATTTTAGGAAGAAAGATATTTGGAAAGGCGAAACCAAAATTTAACGAGGTACAATTTAATATCATGTAAGATTTGAGGTTTTCACGGCAGTGACTATGAAGAAAACAGTCTTCTTGGATGTGGCACCGTGTATATGTGGTGTTAACCGACAAGCAGGTCTGCTTATACCGGTTCTCACGGTCTCTTCGCTTGCGGGTTTCTTATTTTTCCTCCTACCCTGAAGATGGAGGCGATACGTTCCTCCGAAACGTCGGTTAACACTACATCTACACGGTGCCACATCCCGGAAGACTGCTTTCTTCAATTTAATATCATGTTTACATCACCTGACACATGAGTATTTTTCTGTAAATTTTACTAATAAAGAGGAACGATATATTGTTACTTCTCGTAACTATTGGAATTTGAGAGAGAAATGTCTGAAAGCGGCTGGCAACATTTGTAAAGGAAAGGCTAACAAGGTGCGAAGGAAGGATTTTGTTTCTGAAATATAAGAAGTAGCTTCTCCCAGCCTTGGTATTTGTTCCTGAATGTGCGGCGTGAAATAATAAAGGATGTTCAAGAATTTCTCATATCCAGATCTTGGAGTGTCGCAGAAGAAAACATCGTTTCACAGGGTGACCAAAATATCACAAGAATCGCTTAATGCAGTGTTCCAAACATTCTTCTCAAATTCCGCAGGCAAAACGCTTATTCGCATTGGAGAGGGCTCATAATTTTAATGTTAAGTGTTGTTACCTTCGGGTAAAGGTGAAAGATCAGAGACCACTGACTTCCTGTGTCTGTGGGCGTAAACATGCGTCGTGTCACTTGTCCAGACTTCGTTTGGAATCATAACTGGGCGGTGCCGCCACACCCAAGTCGCACTATTCCCCCCCCCCTCTCAGATGTGACTACTTCAGTCGCCCGAAAATTACTATGCAAGCCCTGTCACAGAATTAATACATGAAGACAAACGTAGTGTAATGTCCGTTGAAAATTCTACGGAAATTCTCATAACTTGTCACAGTTCCGTTATTTATCTTTTTATAACTTAATGTAGGCTTATGGAGTTGCCTTTCTGTCTGTGTATATGTGTGTCCCCTTATTTTTGCTAGGCAACGGGCGCTTGCCAATGAGCCGGCGTAGTGTAGTCGGTATATAGCGACTAGTTTCGGGCTGGACGATACCCTCATATCCATTGGGTACAGGGGAAAAGCGGCCCGGACGTGAAGCTGACCACTAATCTCCACCTAGCGCCGAAATCAAGAAAATGTGGATCTATACACCAATTCCACCATACACCTTTATGGCATTGTGCTTAATTAGTTAAGCACAGGTACAACAACTTTGCTTTTAACGGGCTTTTCTCATTTATTATTACATAATATCAGTATTTAATATATATAGATGCAAGTATGAACCGCTGGAGTGGAGAAAACCACTGACGAATGTCAATAAACAGAAATACGATCCTAGATGCCCTACTATTCGCAGATGACCAAGTTCTTATTGCCAAATCAGAAGGCGAGTCTTCAAATCCTCACTGGTACAGCAGCATACAAGATTAAACACTTACAGGACTCTAGCAGATAATTGAAGAGTTACTTCAAGGAAATAGCGGCTCCGGTCTAGAAAACCGAGATGCGGCCGTGGGGATCCGTTGCGCTGGCCACGCGACACCATCTATCCGCGTAAGTTGGCACTAACTTCGCCGACAAGCGGCGGTCGCTCGGTCGGTATAGTTTGCTTGCTAACTACAGACCACGAAGTTTGTTTTTACTTTTTGAGGACTCTAGCAAGACCGGTGCTAATGTACGGAAGTGAGCGTGGACAATTAGAATGCCAGATGAAGAACGGCTGCGAGCAGAAGACGTGAAATTCAGGAGGAAAACTTCCGGGTTTACTCTTCTGCACCACAAAAGAAATGAAGAAGTCTTAAAAAGCTTTAAAGTTGAATCAGTCTCTAAATTTATTCAGAATTATAGTGCCAGTTGGATCACATTGAAAGAATGGATTCTAACAGAGTTCCAAACAAACTTGCACCACAGACCACATGGAAAGAGAAGCCTAGGGGGACCGGTGAAAAGATGGAGTGAAACTACAGCAGGCCACCTGGGCTGATACTTGATGAAACATTATTTGTGTTTGTCCACCCAAGTTCTTTCCCTTTCTCTGCGGCTCGTTTCGTATCAAAGGAAATAATTCTATTAGTTCTTCCTGGAACTTCTTGTTATATTTGGATTCCTGTGACGTCGTACAGTCCGTTAGAACTTCACCGAGGAATGGGAAGAGTGTATTACCTACACCTTCAGGCCTGAAGACATGCGTAGAAACAGAGAGGAAATTCATCTCATTACACTGTTAGCTTATCTTTGATCCCGAAACGTCGGTAAAAGTTCACCAGACTACACGACTTCACATCTCAGGCGACAGTACCTTTTATATTCTCTGAACTTATTGGTGGTTAATTAATTCTGTGTCACGTACGAGTATATAGACCCATTTATATTATGGCACGTCTACCCGTTGCTAGGCAACGACCAGTAAGTAGGCAGCTATACAACAGCCATTGCTCAATAATGGATCTGCAAACAAACACCGTTGCTAGGTAATGGCCACAACGGACACGCACCACGACAATACAAGAGCTCATGGAAACAGTGTTCTCTGTGGATTCCGTGCTGAGGCACGGAGCAGCTGAGGAGGAGTAGCTGAGATTACGGGAGAGCCTTGAGAGGGCAGCGAGAAGTGTAGGAGGTTTGTGTGAGATGGTCGCCAGTCTGGGAGGACGTGACCTCAAGAGTAGGGGACATTGTTGGGACCCGTCACCAGGCAAAGACTGGTGAAGACGCAGCAGACTGAGAAAATTTAGTGTGTGCTGTAGCGAAATTCAGAGTGTGTGAACTAGCGATAGCGCTATAGTTAATAGTAGTTACGTTCAGTAAGTGTTCAATAAATTCAGTTACAAATCCAAACCCGTCAACAGCCACTTCATACACGTGACAATATTACATGTCTCAGAAAGACAGGTTTATGGTAAGACTCTAGGGGGCACGCGGTAACGTAGTTGGTTGAGGCACTATGCTACGAGCCGGAAGGTCGCGGGTTCAAGTCCCGATGAGGTCATTGGATTTTTTCAATTGACCTAATCCTTCCAGCCGCACTATGGCCCTGGGGTCGACTCAGCCTCTAACAGAAATGAGTACCAGGAATATTCTTTGAATCTTCTTGGGGGTGAAGGGCGTCGGCGCGTAAGGCTGACAATCTTACCGCCATCCATGAGCCGATTGTCCAGAAAATGTGGGAACCTCAACATCTCGCAACCCTATGGCCTCCACGGCCTGTTACAGGGATACCTTTACTTGTACGTAGTTACTTTTAATGGTAAGACTCTAGACTTATCCTGGAGAAGTGATGACTTCGAATTCCAACAGGTATAACGGCTAACCTGACGGAAGTAGTTCGTGGTTTTACTCAATTCTCCACGTAAATCCTGGAATAGTTCCTGTTTAAACCACGACCTCTCCCTTCCGAATAATTTTCAGTTTATGAATTATCCCATCACCGGACGTTGTGCTGTCTCGGTATTACGAGCATCTCTAAGTAGCCTACGAAAGAGAAACTGTGGACGGTACAGACCTGCGCAGTTGCACGTACGTGCCCTCTATGCAAACAGTTATACAGTGACAACGGCTTGCCACGAAATTACAGTGAGGGCTCTGTATATCTCGTTTCATGATATCGATAAGACAGGATATCGACTAGCAAATAAAGGATTGCACAAACATACGTTGCTTTACAACCTGAGGTAACTGATGAGTTTTAAGTAAAGCCAGAATGAAAGAGTTCACTAGGAAGACCTAGACGTAGTCTTGAGGATAATAATAAAATGCATATTAGAGGAATAGGCTGGGGTGGTATGGACTTCATTGATCTGGCTCAAGATAGGGACCAGTGGAGGGCTTCTGTGAACATGGTAATGAACGGTAGAAAGTTCGTGAAGAGCTGCACAACTGGCAGTTTCTCGAGAAGGGCTTAGCTCCATGAAGTTAGTTAATTAGTTTGTATGGGTTTATTAATTGCGCGTCTTGAGCTATTCAAGCTTTCGACTTCTCTCTCTCAAACACAAACTGTTTCTCCTAAATTACCAAAGATGAACTTAAAATAATATAAGATGATGGTATAAAATCCGCCATTAACTCCTTACTGTGAGTGATATTCAAATGAAACCCGTTCTTCAATTATTTGGGCGGAGAAGACTGTTAAAAATAGTCTCCATGGTCTATGAAACAGGCATCCAATTCATGCATAGACATGCTTGGACTGCAGCTGCAACCACTGCACCCCCATGACTTCAAAGACTTCTTCCCACGGGACCCAACCTTTCAGTGCCCTCTTGATAGAGGCAAAATACGTGGAAGTCGCATGGCATAGGTTTCGAGCTGCATAGGGATGGTTCAACATCTTTGGTCCGATGCCTGCTGTATGCCTTGCCCATCAATCTTAATTTGATGATTCTAATAATATTTGACGAAAAATACAAACGATGGTCATCTATCGTATGCAGTTTCGTCTGTCCTTCTGTCGCATTCAGTGAAAAGACGACTTCATGTGTGGCTTGATGTGACAGCGAAACTATTAATGAAAGCCGTTGCCAGGATACGACCAGCGAAACTGAGAATCCTAGTGCGCGTGTAACGGTGTACTATAAAGTGTATAGATCAGCAATAGCTCTCAAATTGCTTGTCGCCCCGAGTTGTGTGTACAAGGTGTCAATAAATCGAATCATCCAATCTAAAACCCGTCTTATAAGTCACGAACAAATACCCCCTAAATCGTGACAGAATTATGATACAGTGAGAGTTTCAGAGATTACAACCGTGAAGCGGTGTTGGATATAACAAGCGGACAGGTAGGATCGTCCGGCCAAGGTAACTTCTACAGAAATCACTGCATTACAGCATCCGGAGTCAGCACGGTTTTGTGTGACGGCGTTGCAGTTGTGTGTCGCATTGAGCAGGACTCCTTTCAACCTATCGCAAACAACTAAACTTTCCCCTGGATCAATGCATATATTTAATAGTTTTTAATTCTGAAAGTACAGACTAAGGTACAATGCTGTTTCACCGAAAGATTATCCTTTGCCTCTATTTTAGAGTACTTACACATTCCGGGCTTTTACGTGAGACCATTGTTGATGTTGATTCTGCTCTTCTATCCTGAAGACGGAAGCAGTATATACTTGCGATATGTCGGCAGCAATGCCCGTATCCTTCATATAGGTAGCACAACAGTAAAATTAACATGGAGAGGGCGTCACATGCCTACGCTTCGGGTGGGACAAGTCAAGAGACAAAGGAACCACGATCAGTGGGTATTACAGCGTAAGTTTAATCTCGACGCCAGGGTAGGAGGGGGTGACGGGACACCAAACAGTAAATCTGTATCAGACTGGGCACACAGAACAGCTCCACTGCTGGGGCCCAGAGCTTTGCAAGAGACCCATTACAACTACAAGCACTGCCGCCAACAATAAGTGTAAGTATAAGTGTAAGTGTAAGTGTAAGTGTCCAGTAAATCCGATTACAAATCATCCCTAGTCAATCTAACACGTGACAGTATCTTCATACAAAGAGGTACGAGTGGAATACGAAGAATATAAAACGTATGAATAGTTTTATAAAACCAGTTGTCTGGGTGTGAAACATGGTCTGTGAATCAAGAGGAGGAAACTACATTGAAAACAGGACAGAAAATTTTGAAGAAGACCTCTGCAGCGGTAACTGAGCAAGAACTGAGGGCATTACACAAAACCTCTGATCTGCTAGCAGAAATTAACAGATTAGGATCAGAGATGTTGAGGCATGAGATCAGAATGGATCAAGCAAAGGTGGCTACGGCAGCTATTGAAATTGCGTCAGAAGGCAGAAGCAAGATGGAAAGGCGAGTAGCAGATGTAGAGAATGATTCAGGAGAGAGGAATATAAGGAGATGCAAATAAATTGGAAGTAACGGGGAGGTATGTGAGTCTGCTGTAAACGCAGTCAAGGTTCTTAGAGGATCGTACAGCCAAGGCATAAGCATGTAAACAAATAAGAAAATAAATTTCGTGTTTAGCACGTGACACATTTTCATTAGGCCGTTACAAAATGGTAGTGGAATTATCCGCTCCTCGGCCGGCTTATTCCTAAAATCAAGGGTCCTAAAATTATGAAACTTCATGTTCATAACAGAAGTAATTGTAAAGGTCTCTGTCCTCCGGGATGTGACGTCCTGCAGTCTGGTAGAAACTTAACCAAAATTTTGGAAGATTTCTTTTACTTTCAAGACGGAGTCAAAGGTTTTCTCCGAAACGTCGGTATCGATCTACAAAACTATAAATTTTACATCCCAGAATTCAATATCTAGTGAAATTAATTATTAATAAGATTCCACGCATTTTAAACAAATTCTTATTTTCCGAGATATGAGATTTTCACAATGGTGGCTATGAATGTAACGCCATGTATTTTGGTAGGTACTTACTGACGCTTCCCTTTTTGCTATGAAAAAGGGAAGGAATGTAATCGCCATGAACGTGACTTCAGCGAACGTCTTGGTTAGTTTCTGCAGTTTCTTATGTTTCGTTTGTGTTTATTGTTGTACTTAATTTGAAGATGTATATGTGACAATGCCAGTGAGGTTATAGATCGTTTCGCCCCATTTGGCCGCGCCATAGCTCGGGCGGTCAGTTGCTGGCTTTCCACCGCTGCGGCCCGAGTTCAAACCCGGGTCTGGTCAAATGGGATTTGTGGTGAAAAAAGTGGCAGGTTTTCTCCGAGTACTTCGGTTTCCCCTGCCAATCTTCATTCCACCAAATTCTCCATCATCATAATCACCCGGGGCAAGTACAGTAGGCCACTCAGTGGCCGCCGTGCCGAGTGGACCCATCTGGACTCCATGCCCCACAATGCGAATAAAAAAAATTAAAATTAGTTTAACCCCCCCCCACACACACACACACAAATTGCTTGACTCGTAATAAAACACCACGTAAAGTTTCGGCCACACAGGGCGCTATGTACGCGACGCACACTAGGTACGCTATGTTCGCTATACGAACAGAAAGATATCTCCATTTATTGCCAATGTGACTGGCCACACAGACTTCCGTACGCTACGTACGCTATGTTCCCTATGTTAGCTGAGTCGCAGAGTGAACAGAGCGTACGTAGCGAACATAGCGTAGCGCTCTATGTGACCGAACATTAACAGTTACAAACAAAACAGAATACAGAAATACTGAGCATTATTTACAATTGAGCCACGTGCACAATGAAAGCCGAATATTCCCAGTACTTCCCAAGCATGAAATCAATTCCCCAAAGCCACGCGTGTTAACATTTTGTTGCACGCTAATCCGAGCTCTTTGTTGAAAACACTTCAAATTTTAACAACGTCAGAGTAACACATCAGCACAGCCCTCTTGAGGGCACGCGGATTGACTAGGCTGATACAGTCGAGTCACGTGATTTTGTATGTAACAATTTAAAAACGTGTTACAGGATGTTGACAGGTAGATGTGTTGTTTCGCTCGGATGCATGTGACCTGTGAGCGGCTATTGAACATTTCGACACAATTGGTAAGCAGATAAATTGAAGTGCTGTTCTAAAACACAAATAAAATAAAAAAAAGCTTATTCACACGCAGAATGGGTGAACTGAAACAGTCTGTTTGGTAGGATGAATTAGTTACTGGTTGATCGGTACAAACCTCCCTCGGACATCGACCCCGTTAGTATATTTTGCACCCCTAAATGAGTTTGTCTAGGAGGGAGTTTAACCCTGTAAACACTTCCAGAATTAGGGTCTTCTGTGCGTGAAGAACCCCCCCACATGGCTATACTTATCTGCTTTAGGCTATTCCTATAGTCATCTTCATAGGCGCTCACTTCTTGGATGAACTTATCCTCCCCTTCAGGGAAACAAGTCGGTTTCGGAGGAAATTGCTGTCTACTTCTTCATAGCTTGTCCCTCAGGCCCTGTCATGGACCTGAGACCTTTTTGAGAAGCCACCAATGGCACAACTCCTCAAGAAATTTCCAGCATTTTATGGAACCCGAAGGTTCATTACCATCTTCATAAGAGCCCTCCACTGGTCCCTATGCTGAGCCAAATGAATCCAATTTATGCCATCCCATCCTATCTCCCTTAGATCCATTTTAATATTGTTCACCCACCTACATTTTGGTCTTCCCAGTGGTCTCTTTCCTTCTGGCTTTCCAACCAATATCCTACAGGCATTCTTCCTCTCCCCGTTCTTGCTACATGACCTGCTCACCTCATCCTCCTTGACTTGATCATTCTAATTATACTTGGAGAAGAGTACAAGTTATGAAGCCTCTCATTATGCAGTTTTTTCCAAACTGTCACTTCGCCTCCTTTCCCTCAGTATTCGAGAAAATTCTTGCTTCCATTTTCAGGTTGACTCCATTGTTTCAAAGAACTTAGTGCATTTTCAGGTCCTGTTCACCGTTCCGGAAGAACTTGCTGCTGCATTTTATGGGATGATTCATCTTTCTCAGACGAAAATGCTTTCTTGTTTCTGTAGTGATTTGTGTGTTTCGGAGGAACTTCCTGCCTCCATTTCAGGGCCGATTCTTTTGATTTGAAGGAGCTAGACTCCATTTCAGTCACCTAGAGAAGGCGTATTTGCAGATCGATGCTAAATGCACGCTATGCACATAGAGAAGTGAAGTGTCGCAGGCAACGAGAGACAACCCAGTCTAGTGTCACACTCAACTGCTAACAAGTTGTTGAGTACTTGATGTGGCGCACGAGCTGTGCATATATTGAGTGTCTCAGTCGTTTCGAAACCCTTTTGAAGCTGTTCAGCGTAATGTACAGAAAATCTTAAGTTCTTGAATACTTGCCTAACAAGGAAACTTAATTACTTTGCCTGAAACACCAGATAATCCATCTCAAAGCACAGAGCATTTCTGTGAAGAGTTTCACTTCGTAAAGGTAAAAGGTAAAATTGTCCCTGTGCTTAACTAATTAAGCTCTATGCCATGAAGACGTATGGAGGAGTGGATGTAAAGATCCACGTTTTTGTGACCTGGGCACTAGTTTTTTTTACGTAGAATTACGATGTTTTAAATATATTGAATGTTAAGTATACTAAAATAAACCGCTTCACCTCCCCTCCCCAAAACACATGTGCGACCATTAACACCAATAATGCACACTATTATAACACCCACGCCCCCATAAAGGATAATTACTCCGAAAGTATATTATATGCAAGCATACATATACATATATACTTATTGTATACAAGCATCATTGTCCCCACCTTATCTCGCTTTAGAACCTCTCTATATATAATTAGATACGAAAAAAATAACAATACATTCAAATAAACTTTACTAATTGTAGACAAGTATTTCAAAGTATTTAAACACTACAATTCTATGTAAAACCTGGTCACAGTGGTCGCGCGGTCTAAGGCATGAAATGTCTGCGCTCCATTGGAAGCTGGGATCGTGAGTTCGAATCCCACTGAAGGCATGGATATTTGGTGTATGCATTTATTCTGTGGTTGTGTTGTCCTGTGTGTAGGTAGAGGCCTTGCGATATTCTGATTCCCCGTCCAAGGAGTCCTACCGACTGAAAAAATAATTAGGGAACTGAATGGGAGACCTTGGCCCCGAATGGGCTGGAAGATCCATTCAAAAAAATTCTATGTAAACCTCTTACGTCACAAGACCAATTTTTGGATCCATTGCGACGCGCAGTCTGGTAATGAACGTATATAGACTGATGATGGTCGTAAATGCTCGAAACGTGTGTCACAATAACATCTTAATAAAACTAACTGATTTTATTGAAAATGAAAGTCTGTCATTTATTGAAATACAAAATTTTTGTATTCAAAGAACACATCTACATGATAGAGACTTACACAACAGGATACTAAGTAATGACTTTGTAAACAACGCCCGTTGTTGGGCAACAGATTCCTATCATGCGCCAATGGAATGTCTAGAAACGGTGTTTTCTGCGTGGACCGCGCCAATGGCTGCGCAAGCAACAATAGATACAGCAGCAGAGGAACGATGTTTTCTCTGCGGTCCGTGCCTACGTATTATAAGAAGGAAAATTATATGAACAAGTTGAGTACAGTACAGTGCAGTGCAGTGCAGTAAAGTGGATTGAAGTGAATTGGCGAGGAGTCAGTCTGAGGACTGCTGCAGTTCAGTCGCTGTGAGCTGTTGGTGTTGGAAGCTGAGACACGTTGATATTTCTGTAATTCGGAGTAAGAGAAACGTCCGCCGTTAGAAGCCACTACCAAGTAAGGGCTGGTGGAGACGCAGTAGACCGAAAAGGCTTGGTGCGTGCTGTAATGCGAAGACGAGTGCACGAATTAGGGACAGCCTTATAATTACTCGTAGTTTCGATCTGTAATTAGTCAATAAATGCAACCCCGTCTATAGTCACTCATACACGTGACAATAATGTACGTTGCATCAGTGCGTGATGGAGTATAGGTGAGTGGCGGTGTCAGGGAAGTGACGAATGTGTCTGGAAAATGTACTTCTTAAGGAATTTATCGTCGGTCACGGTAGCCGGCGGTCTAAGGCATGCATTGCTTTCACTCGCTCGGAAGCCGGGATCGTGGGTTCGAACGCCACTCAGAGCATGGCTGTTTACTGTTTGTGTGTACGCGTACGTTTTTTGTGTTTGTGTACAGGTAGAGGCCTTGCGAATAGCTGATCACCCGCCCAAGGAGTCCTACCGAATGTCTAACATCTACTAAAACGAAGAGAAATGGAGAGTTTAATGGAGGTAGGTGAAGGCCAAAATTGGGGGTGCAGCGCCAGAGAGAGAGAGAGAAAAAAAAGAAAGGGGTAGGCGTTTCGAATACAGACTCTCGCTTGAGCAATTTTTCACCCTTTCTTTGGTCGCTGTGACAAGAAGATCACAAAAGCTGATAATGTCTAATGAGGCCAGTATTATGACTGCAGTATATTCTCATACATTCTAATTACTTCATCATTATCACGTACTGCATGTGCATAGAACTTTGTCGCGCTTTGTGCCTTAAGAAGGGAAGTTTCTTCTGTAGTATTAGCACAGCTCTCACACTGTTTTGAGTTTAAAGTAACGAGCTTCTCACTTTGCAGCCTGCCACGGAGAGTGTTGTTTGTAGCTCCGGCTGTCTACCGTATCTTTCAGAGCGTTGTACTCCATCTGCTGTAGTGACCAGGCTAGGTCATCAGCAGTTAGTGACGAATACCGTTACGTCATCGCTACAAACTTAATAATACCATCCTGAACGTAATTCTGGTATTCACATGCCGGTAGGAAATTGAATAGCTGAACGGTCGTAGGCCTTGCCGCCGCCAAGTTGAAACCTCTTATACGTCATATGCTTGGCTTCTCCTTGTCCAATTGCACGTACGTTTCGGTTTACATTGTTCAGGATTACTTCTGCCTGAGTCCTGCATAATTTAGTTATGTGACTATATAACGAAGTAAGGAATGTTGAAAGCCGCGTGCAACTCGCCGACCGGTGTGCACCTGTCAAGATAACCAAGAGCTGCAATTGCAAGAGGTGAGCGTGCGCGCATGCTCCCAGGCTGGACAGGCATAAGTCAGAACTTTATAAAGCGTAAGTATAATAAAACTCCGTGATTTTAGTCCGCAAGCGAACTATACCGACCGAGCGACCGTCGCTTTTCGGCGAAGTTTAGTGCCAACTCTTGCGGATAGAGGGTGTCGCGTGGTTAGCGCAACGAATCCCCACGGCCATTAATTTCGGGTTTCTAGACCTGAGCCGCTATTTCCTTGAAATAGCTCCTCCATTATCATCACGAGGCTGAGTGGACCCCGTTCCAGACCCACTACTTCTCAGAAAAAATCTGGTAGCGTCGGGAATCGAACCCGGACCTCTGAATCTGTAGCCAGGAACGCTGACAACTAGACCACAGAGGCGGTCGCGGAAGTTTAATATTTGTACTTAAGTGCCCACTTCTGAATAGACAGTATGTCCTTACGTACTTGTGGAATTTCTTGGCCACAGTCCTCACTATATGGTGTCTCCATGTGATATTCCTGTCGAATGTGATACGTGACATAATTTACAAAGGGAATGTCTCGTCCGTTTAATTGTACTACATCATCAGGAACTCTTAATCCTTCTGGAGAAATAGGTCACCTGATTTTACCTTCAAAGAATTTTGTAACATAAATACTAGTATCGCCAGCGATGTCATTCCTGGCAGTCAGAATTGCCTCACTAATGACAGTTTACAGCCAAGCAGTTCATCTTCGCGACAAGCCCCTTGAGACTCTGTTATACTCAGTTCAGAGTCCGCGGGACTATGACAAGATTCTGCTGTCTTAGATTCGAGTCTCCGCCAACCTGGAGGGCCAGGTCCCACTACTTATATCCCCCAGGAACAGGGTGGCCCGGCTATGTTCTCAGATAAAACCTCGGGACGGACCCCTCAGAAAACACATCTTTTTGCAGTCCATTTGTTACAAGATGACGTGGCATATGCTGCGGACCACATAGATAACACCGTTCCCCGGCGTTGCTTCATTGTTTCGTGACGTCACTGCTGTCGCAGAGGCGATTTTACTGCGCCATTGCCTAGCAACGTGCCCCGGCTTTCAGCAAATATGTCACAGTATGAAAGATGATAAATGTGAGGATAGTACACAGAAGCAGATCCTAATGTCTATGTTACTGCTCTCCAAACGGAAGTTCGCAGGAGTCTGCCGCTAACGAGAGAAGAAATACCGAAGAAAACTCATACGATCATGACACAGTAAAGGAGTAAGGCAATTCAAGACTCAAGTTGTAAGTGATTAGCCTCAACAAAATTTCCTGCAAATTGTTACCAGACTCCTAAACAGTGACCCTCAAGTTTATAAAGTTTCATCCTTTGTATGAAAATGCAAATTTTAGTAGATTGGACAGTATAATTGGGAGCTGTAGAGGTTTAACGTAGAAGTTGTGTGACCTTGGAACATGGTCTCATGCAGCCATTATCCCGGTTTTAATAATCACCGTATCGGGTTTCCAGAAAGTGATAAGTACAGGCGGGATTGTAATTTGCCTGGGGTAATGAAGGCGAGACAGAGTTAAACGTGGATGGTCAGGCGTCTGGAAGCCGATATTAACCACGCTGGCACGCTTCCTCAGTGCTTTGCGTCTGCATTGTCTCAGTCAGTTAATATAGTATTTTTTTTGCTAGTGGGGCGAGACTAAGTCCTTTGTACTGCGGCCACTTCTGGCCTATTGTACCAGCCCCAGATGATAGGTGAGGGTGATTGTGGAGCAATTGGTGAAATGAAGATTGGCAGGGAAAACCGAAGTACTCGGAGAAAACCTGCCCCAGCGCCACTTTGTTCACCACAAATCCCACTTGACCAGACCCGGGATCGAACCCGGACCACCGCGATGGGAGCCAGCGAGTAACCGCTTGAACTATAGCGAGGCCTAATACAATATTACTGCAGAACCTGTCCCCTTTTTCACTGTTGGAACCAGGCATTCCGGACTGTAGGTTTCTCTGTGTGTTCTCCGAACGTAAACTCTTCCCGATACAAGGAAATGTGTGAAGGACGGCTCATCTGACCATATCAGGCGCGCGCGTTTCCAGTTGTCTCATGTCCAGGTTTTGTGGTCGTGGCACCACCGTTCGCGCATCTGAGCATTGCTTTCAGTAATCTGAGGTTTAGGAATTGTAGCCTGAACGTGGAAGTTGGATTTGTGAAGCTCACGTGGGGCAGTTTTTCTAGAAACAGGTCTCCGAGACGAATATTCAGTTCTGCTGTCCTGTCATCTGTGCTGCAATAGTTCTGTGATTTTTCGAATCAGTCCTTCTCAATGTACTACGATCTCTCTCTGGCAGTGCTGATTTTCGCCCACTGTTCCTCTTCGCTGATGTTGTCTTCCCATGATGCGTGCATGCCGACGTAACCTCAGAGACTCTCGCTCTCCATACACGTAGCAATGTGGCAGGGTTTGTGGCAGAGGCTGCAGCTAAACGCGCACCAACAAAATCGGACCAGTCTCCCATTTTCCGATTCTTTCACACGGGCTGTCACTCAACACAGTCACTAATGCACTTACATGAGCACTACAAATTGTGAACAAACAGAAGAAAAACATTGTATTGCCAAATGAAGTTCCTTCAGGGTAGCTAAAAGAACCAAATTATATTCCTAAATTTTGATCACCCTCTGTATATATATATATATATTTGCCATTATGAATAAGCTTTTCTGGATTTATCGTTGTCTTCCTAGTTCCGAAATTCCTTCGTTTAGAGAAAGACTTAAAAGTAACATTGTTGAAGAATTCCTTGAAATCTCTGGGTTTCTGGTATTTTATTTTGTAGTGTCACCACTTAGACTACATAGTTCGGAATAGTGGGATAGTTGATAAATAACGAATTTTAAAACTATTTGGAAGTGGCCGTGGTTTAATTGTGGTACTACCGAAACGTTTTCTTCCTGAAGCGTCAGATGGGATCCTTAAGAAACAGGCAGGACAGCCAGAGTCTTATCGGGGACTGGAATCGAACCCATTTCTAGCTTTATCGCTACACTAACCAACCTGATGAAATATCTGTTGTGAATCATCATATCCTCCTCTGGTCTACAGACTCATTAGTTGAGAGCGAGCCAGTTCGAGCGTCGCTGCTAGAACCGGTTATACCGAAATTCTCATAAGCCATGTCATATGTCACGGTTCTCCCAAGTCAATACCCAGAGGTCAATGCACCCTGGAGCAATTACAGGGTAACCGTATGATGAGGGAGTTTTTGCGCCCCCCCCCCTTTTTTTTTTTATCGTGAGAATGTTACGAAGGAACCTTCCATATAACCCAGGGATGTCCAGCCGGTTGCTTTTGTGTCACATGTGACAGCATCCTACCTTCTCCCTCCTTCTGTCATGCGGACGGCCAATATTGTCCAGAAATCTTTAAAATAGAAATTCACTAAGGCAGTGTCTACACGAGCGCACAAAATGCGTCCGTTGTAACGAACGTCGTGATGTCCGTTGTAGAAATAAAAAAGAGAGGCGAATGCTACGCTTTCTTCTGGCTCCATTGCAGACAGAAAGCTAAGCACCGCATTCTGCAACTGTGATGTGTGTTCAGCAACGTCCATCATAAAGTACCTTCGTTACAACGGACGTACTTCATGCGCTCGTGAAGACGAGGCCTAAGTATTCCACGTAACCCACAGAGAACACCGCCTGCATCACCTCTTCTACTGCTGTGTGACGTCACAGGGAAGGCGTATGCTGCGGGCGCTACATATCAACGGGTGTTCGGTTTACATTTTGACACCTTATCTATTGTTGCGTGCGGATATTACCTAGCAACGGCTGATGTTTACAAAGTCCCCTCTAAGCAACGGGTCTATACATCTGCACGGATTAGGCTCTCCGACCTGTTCCCATACAGGATTAATTAATTCTGTAATTTGAACCTTACAGGCACTCATTATGACTCCTTGGAGGGCGGATAAGCCGTGAAACAAGGCCGCTACCTACACAGGACAACAGAACACAGACAAAAATGCAAACTGACATCGATGCCTCGAATTGGATTCGAACCTGCTATCCCAGTGCTCGAGCGGGAGAAAATATTTCAATCCTCGGACCGCGCGGATACCGTGATTCATCTTACTGTTATTTGCATCCCCTTAGTATTCAATCCGTGGGTAGGTACGTAACTACAATGCGCTAACATGTGGTCTGAAGTTGGACACCCCTGATCTAAACTGTAACGCTTTTTCTGAAACAGAAGTCTTTCCTTCGCAGCATCTTCGTTTCGTTATTAGCTCCTGGAGGCCGCTTTTTATGTTCGTTCCACCCTTCCCTTAGTTTCAGCATGTCTCCGAATCTCCAGTCGCAACTTGAATTCACAACAGCTGTTCTGCTTTGTATTGCTATAGTTCTGCAGTTTAATTTTGTTTCTTTTGTTTCGAAACGAGAGATTCGAAATTTACAGAATTATGATTTCAAGTCTTAACTCCTGTTACGTCTGGTCATGTCGTAGCGTTGTTGTTTGAGACACTACGCTACTAGACGAAAGGTCGCGGGTTCGATTCCCGATGAGGTAATTAGCTTTTTCAATTGATCTAACCCTTCCAGCCGCACTATGGCGCTGGAGTCGACTCAGCCTCTAACAGAAATGAGTACCAAGAATCTTTCTGAGGGTAACGGGCGACCGGCCGGCGCGTAAAGCTGACAACCTCACCCCCACCTCTGAGGCGACTGTCTAGAAAATGTGAGAACCTCTACGTCTCACAACCCTGTGGGACTACACGGCCTCTTACAGGGATAACTTTACTTTTTTTACCTTTTACTCCTGTAACGTTCGTTGAAAATTGAACAGGAAATCTTACATAAGTTTTCGTACTAATAACTTCCTTCGCTTACTCATGCATTCAATTCCAGTTCTACGTGTTATATTCATACGCTGAGGATGATGTTTAACGCTTTCTCCCACGAATACCACTCACGAATAGCCAATCGTAAATCGTCTCCTTCCATAACAAACTACATTTCGCATATCCACATCAACATATTATTACTAATACTCACACAATAGACACAATACTCTGAAATCAATGACCCCTAGCTCATTCGTGATCTACTGTATGGTTTACTTTCATGTAAGTAATAGACAGAAAGGGGCAAAGTTATCTGTGTGCTTAATTAATTAAGCATTATGCCATGAAGATATAGAGGGGGGGATACGGTGGGAGTGGAGGTAGAGCTTCACTGTTCATATCCTCGGCACTAGATGGAGATGACTAGTGAGCTTCACGTTTCGGCCATTTTACTCCAGGGAAATAGCCCCCGGAACTCATTCGCAGGAAGATGGGTAGGACCCAAAATCGCTCTTGATACTGTGAAGAGAGAAATATCTTGTCCCTAACTGACATCGAACTGCAATAATAAATATGTTCACGGATAATATCAAACAAATTTTACGAATTGTAGCATGTAGACCCGTTGCTGCGTAATTACTTTGTAAGGAGAGCCCGTTGCTAGACAACAGGTTCCTAACACGCACAAATGAACTGGGGAGAGGTGCTCTCTACGCGGTCCTCGCCGACTTGTTATATTCAGGACAGGTCTAGAGTTCAATTAGGCGGGAGACAGTCGTCGGCCAGTAAATGCGTGAATAAGCACACTGAGGAACTTATGGCGTAGAAAGCCGTTACCAGGTAACGACTACTGAAGACATAGCAGACTGAGAAGACTTACTGCTTGCTGTAGTGAACTGTAGACTGTTTGAATTAGCGATAACGCTATAGTTGCTTGTAGTTACGTTCTGTAAGGTTTCAATAAACCCGAGTACAAATTCAAATCTCGCATTTAGTCAATCATACACGTGACATTATATAGAATTTGATGTTCGGACACATGTGGCTATGAGGTTTACTGTCTTCTGGCATGTGATGCCTTGTAGTTCGATACAAGCTGATGGGCGTTTCGGAGGAGCTTATTGCCCCCTTCTTCAGGGATGAAGAGTAGGCCTAAGCGAAATAACTAGCATGAAGCAAGCAGAGTGTGTTTGTTCATACATCTGCCCCCACTTAACAAATGAAGACACTGTGTAGCCTGGTAGATGCTACAGATGCCAGATGCTGGCTTGTCTTAATTTTCTACCCTGGTGATGAAGGCAGTTTATTCGTGCGAAACGTCAGCGAACTTCTAGCAGAGTACTTGGCGTAACATCTCAGTAGTCTCGGAATGAGAAGTTCCCAAAGCCGGGAGCAGAAGCATGATCAAAGAAATGACAGTCTTAAAACTGTCTGACAGCTCCCAGGAAAGAGAAACTGTTTGCAAGTGGTCTGACGCCTGCAGCATGATGTGTACACTGTCCCGCTCAACATCTGTGTCGGAGTAATTGCCGTCATGTCACGGCGCTTCTTGTTCCCGTGTGCCCTGTTACGAGTTGTACACACATGGGAACTACTGTAGCTACATTATTGCAGACGCCAGTTCAGTTTTCTTAAGGGTATTTGACCTGAACAGTTTTTTTTCCTTGGCACTACAGCTTCAGTGGGCCTAGGCCTACCTCCATGACCTTCTCCGTTCACTTCGGTTTTTCTAGATTTTACACATTCGGTAGGACTACTTGGGCGGGTGATCAGCTGGTCGCAAGGCCTCTACCTGTACACAAACACAGAAAAGCGCATACACACAAACTAAACATCCATGCCTTGAGTGGGATTCGAACCCACGATCCCGGTTTCTAAGCGAGCGAAGACAGTACATGCCTTAGACCGTTGGGCTACCGTGACCGGCAATTAGATAGTTACGGAGATAAATAAATGTCATACCATAGCTCAGATTGTGTTGCCTTCTCTCCCCGAAAGTCTGGGATCTGTCCCAAGGCAGTTCTTGTAGAATTTCTGGTGGAATAAGTGATACTAGTACGGTTTTTATTGTGAATAGTCGACTTTCCCTTCCCTGTATTCATCAAACTAAATCTCCATGTCATTATCGAGGACCAGTAAAATAGTTCGCCAGTAGAATCATTCACGAATGGTAAAATGGGTCCATTGCTGTCTCAGTGCAGAGGAACTCAGCCTCATCATATAAGACTTTCTGTGTGCTAAATTTTGGTCGATTTATTTGGTTATTATTAGACCTGAAGATGGAGTCGGTATGATCTCTCCAATCCCACATCCTAGTAGTGGGTCCTCTTCATTTCTTTATTGCTAGTGGGGTGGGACTAAGTCTCTTGTACTGCAGCCACTTCTGGCCTATTGTACCAGCCCCAGATGATAGGTGAGGGTGATTGTGGAGCAATTGGTGGAATGAAGATTGGCAGGGGAAACCGAAGTACTCGGAGAAAACCTGCCCCAGCGCCACTTTTTCCATCACAAATCCCACTTGACCAGACCCGGGATCGAACCCGGGCCGCCGCGGTGGGAAGCCAGCGACTAACCGCTTGAGCTCTGGCGCGGCCTTGGATACTCGTCATAGCACGGCGGTGTTTATGAAAACATTTAGATGCAAAACATTAATTTAAAGGGAAAAATAAATTTTGTAATATATCTATGTCACTTGGCGCTTCTAGATGTGTTACTGCTACGTGTCCTCTTTGCTTATTCATTTTGGGGCGGTTGGTAACGCGACACATGAATCACAGACGAATGGGATTCAAGACTTGGCACTGGGAACACAGAAGTTCATAGCAGTTTATACTGCAGCAGCTCTACAGTGCACTGAGCTTCAGAGAGGTCACAGTGCAGGAGAGCCGGTTCCTTATATATTTTACAACACTTGCTCGTCATATTAATATGGACGCCTTGCAAGCTGTATGAAATAATATGAAGAAAATTTAAAATTACGTGACTAAAAGAGGCGAACTAAATTTAATGAGATAAATAACAAAATGAATTGTGGCATATGTTTAAATATCACACATATATAAAAATCATTTTACTGTCCCAATATTTTGTTGCATCCTGTTGTGTAAATTACTACAGTGTTAACCAATACATAACACGAAGTTCTGGGAAGAACAACCCTCCTACTCAGAGTCAAAGTTACTTTACTTACTTACTCTTGGAGCTAAGCCCTTCTGGAGGAGCCGCCAATTCTGCACCTACTCAAGAAATTCCCAGCATTTTATGGAACCCGAAGGTTCATTACCGTGTTCACGAGAGCCCTCCACTGGTCCATATTCTGAGCCAGATCTATCCAATCCGTACCATCCCATCTTATTCCTCTAAGATCCATTCTAATATTGTCCACCCATCTACGCCTTGATCGTCCCTGTGGTCTCTTTCCCCCTGGCTTTCCCACCAATATCCTATACTCATTCCTCGTCTCCCCCATTCGTGCTACATGACCTGCCCACCTCATCCTCTTTGACTTGATCTTCTAATTATACTTGGAGAAGAAAAGTTACGTTACGATTGGCGATTTACCGCAATCTTGGCGACAAGCCCCTTGAGACTCACGACACAGTAATCTATTTCCCAACTGAACCCTTTCAGTCATAGTCCTTATGTAACATCCTTTCTGGCGTGAGGATGAAAATGTGGAGGAGTTCAAATATTTGGAAACGACGGTAAAATTTCTAAATTTGATTCAAAGAGAAATTAAGAGGAGATTGAACTCGGGTAATCCTTGCTACCATTGAGTCAGAACCTCTTGTCTTTTTGTCTTCTGTCTAAAAACATAAAAATTAGAATATACAAAATTATAATTTTTTCTGTGGTTCTGTATGGGTGTGAAACTTGGTCTCTGACATTAAGGGAGGAACATAGACTGAGAGTGTTTGAGAACAGGGTGCTGAGGAGAACATTTGGACAGAAGAGAGATGAATTGACAGGAGGTTGGAGAAAACTGCATAATGAGGAGCTTCATAACTTGTACTCTTCTCCAAATATAATTAGAATGATCAGGCCAAGGAGGATAGGACGAGTAAGGCATGTAGCACGAATGACGATAAGCGTAATGCTATATATAAATGCCTGATGATGGCCTTGTACAACCGAAACATGTAGCAGGAACAAAAGTCGAATTGTAAAACATTACAAAGCGAAAATATTTGTTGTGTGACGGTTAACCCAACTCACATATAACGTTCTAAGTTTTTCAATTTCAGACCGTAGACGAGAGAAGTGATTAGTATTTGACTTAGCCACCGTGACTTGGCTATTTTTTGGTTAATTTAGAATTGCAAGTAAAAATAAAACGTTATGTTTAATATTTCCATATTGGATTTACATTATGTAGATTCAGTTAGATATTTCTAACACAATACACCATTATATAATATGATGAAATTTACAATCCAGTAAGCGGCTGTATTTGCTTTCAAACTATAATCTATAATATATTTTCTTTAAATTTATTTGCGTTATTTTCAGTTTCAGACAAAAAAGTTTAAGGACCACTTTTAATAAATCTGTAAGGGCTTGTATTTGTTTATGCTTATGCACCTTTAATTTTTTGTAAAGAGAGCACAGGACGAAACCCTCTGGTTTCCATTCAACTGGTCCGGATGCAAAGTTGAATGAAGCTGTGCTTGAAAAATCCCATTGTATTGCCCCCCGAATTGCAGAATGTAAAATCCACATGGAATCAGAGTGGATCTCATCAAACCACGTCTGGTTGGAACATTGAGGCTTTGTCGTGGGGTCTACATGCCAGAAAGGTGAATCACATATTGCTTTCAGAGTGAAAAGTGAGGGGGCACGTGCACGGGATGGACGAACACAGTTGGGATCAAGTAGTTGCAGAGATGAAGTCTGGTCTCTACTCTGCACTTCAGAAGCACGAATCAGCAGATGTCGCTCGCTCCTGCGAGCAATTGCTTACGTGACAGTTGAGCTATGAAGGAGGAATTCCTATCGAGTCGGTTTAACGTTAGAGACATTTTACTCGAGATGTTCCGAGATTGTCTTGAACCACTGACACCTCATTTAATTATTATTAATTTATTTAACGACGTTTTAATTAGCTCAGATTAAACAACGTCAAATGATACGATAATTAGTGAATAATGAATTAGAAATGAAGGGGTATGAATGAAGGGGTAGAATAATAGTTCTAATGGTATCACAGCATTTGCTCGGGATGTCTGGCGAAAACCACTAAATACCTGTCAGAACAGTTTGTTCTTGGTTAGAGATTTGCATCCAGTTTGTCCCAAATGAGAAGTAGACCAGTTACTCACCGAACAGCTTCCCCGTATATCTGCCTCTGATATTCCAGCTCCCAGTGTTCGCCTTGTGAAACGTTGCCTGCTGCTTTAATGAAAGTGTGTAAATTATAAGTGCTTTGAAGAACACGTTTGGATCTATGAGTGATATAGTAGCTGAGGAATTCAGCGTATTACACAATGAGGAACCGCTGTCAGTAGCTTAGTCGGTACAGAGACTGCATACGGACTGGACGGACGATGGGTGGGAGTTGAAGATCAGGTAGGGGTAACAATATTCTCGTCACCATAGCGTCCACAGGGCGGCCGGGGCATGCACTTGACCACTCCTCTGTACATCTTCATGGCGTAACTTAATCAGTTAAGCACAGGGACAGCTTTACGCGAACTGCTGTGTTGCTGTATTTATAAACGGAAACACAGTCTCTCATAGGAGGAGGGACGAATTCTTATAGATGTAAGATTTGAAGTTAGCACAGCGGTAGCGATGGAGTGTTGTATCTACGGAGATATAGTTATAACGTCGTGTAATCCGTTGAATATCAACCGACGTTTCGGAGGAAATAAACCAACAAATCAGGGAACAAATAATCTGTTGACTGTCAGCAGAGTACATGGCGGTATATTCCTGAAAGCATAACTCTTCAAATGCTTAAAAAAGATTGGTTCTTACGGCGTAAACCTTCTGGCATGTGTTGTCATGTAGTTAGGAGAGAACCCTATTTTTCAGAGGAAAATAACGCCTCCATCTTCAGGATGTAAAAGCAAACGAAGCAAACAAGCCAGCAGAAATGGATTTTAAATTCAGCTGTGCTTACTTTTTGACTTTTAAAATGGGTACAGTACGTTGCTCGAAACGATAGTGAATTTCTACCAGACTAAACGGCGTCAGATGCCAAGGAATTATACTCTTAATTGAAATTCTGTGTCTCTTTCTGTTGGTTTATATCAGAATCAAGCAATGTGATTCTCCATGTGTGGAAAGAATCAGTAATATTATCCGAAAGCTTGTAACCCTAAGTAAAATATATATTATAAATTCTTTCTCTACGTCCCCGTTTGTCTGTCCCTCTCAGCAACATGAAGGTTAGCGTGCTCTGAGTGAGAGAAAATATTTTCTCAGGAGAAGCATGTAGGGACATTCACACAGGCGTAAGCAAGATTGCAAAGGGGGCAGTGTGCATTTAGTAGCCGTGTTGTGCAGACGCATTTATAAGTTAATTAATTAAGACTAAGTTGAATCCTGCCATTATAAGAAACAACTCCAATCCCCAAACAACTGTTCACGCCTATGTTACAAGTATCGAATTCTCGAGAAGTTAAGTTTGAATGATAAAGGAATCGATATTAAGGCTTCCATATTTATCACTATTAACATCTTAAAGAAAGGATTCCTTCTAAATGCAAGACCTACATACAAATTTAGCCCGTACCTCACAGGAAACACATTACGTCACCGCTGCAGAGTCCAACCGGTTAATGCTGTTTAAGGAAACAGTCGCTGCTTACTGTGAGAACCATACGGAACACACAAATACACTCTGTGGGCAGAATGCAGAGTGTTGGCATGATAAAGTGGGTAGTACGAATACATATATTAACGACAGAGCTTTGATCATCATGATGACATAATGCATTAGAAGAGCTTGTTCTGGCATATAATATTATTACATCTCTTCCCATCTTCTTTATGGTCTTCCTATATCTCATCTATCAAATCATTTTATATACACCAAAATAAAATAGTATATATTTGTAATTCTTAAAATATATCCTTAAAAAATGTTGTAATACAGCACTGCATTACGAGATTTCACGATTTTAACACAGTCTAAACTGTGATTATCTTTATTCTTAACTGCGATTATGTTCAGGAAGCCAGCGTTTGTTTTTAAGACGCAAATTCGAGATTTTCGGTATAATATTACGTTTGCTTAATTATCTCGAAAAACGTAAAACTGGAGGAAAATTGTGTAAGACGAAAAATGTATGACTTATGTTTCTCTACAAATTTTACATGAAAACATTTCTCTGATACATATTTAGCGAGATAATCTGTACGCATGCAAAGAAGGGTATGTTAAGTGGTCGTTAATATTATTTTGCCTTAATTAAAACTTTAAGGGCTGGGCGAATTTCTGTACGATTTTCAAGAGCCAAGTTTCATCGGAATCCATCCAACGTTTCTATATGTGTTCCACGCGTAAGGACGGCCCGACAGACGGATGGATGCACGAACTGAGTGAATGTAATACCTCCCCTTAAGGTAAGGTTAGAGCCTAAAAAGAAACAATGCTTCCAGCATTGCATTAAATTTATGCCGAATAATTTATATCAAATCAATATCAGTATATATCAAATATCTCCACATAATATAGCGATATCTCTCCCTTAATTCTACTTGGAACAAAGTCCTATTTGAGAAGCTGATAGTCCCTCAGCTCTTCAAGAAATTCGAAAAATATTGTTAATATATATAAATTGGTCATTATCCTGATCCTGATGAAAATAATCCACATCCTAATATTCCATTTGTTTAAGATTCATTTTAATAATATTGCGACATGTACAGCAATTGCTAGGCAACAACTCGGTAAACTAGTCCGCAACAAATACGCAAACAACAATAGAGTAGACCCATTTCTAGGCAGCGCTCGCAATGCGCGCACTCAACAATAGAATATATGTTTCCTCTGTGGGTTCGCATTTACCCATTGCTAGGCAACGGATGTGTTTTCTGTGCTGTGGTCCGACCAGAGGCTATATAACGAGAAGCCAGGAATAACTGACAGTTCAGATGGAAGTCAGAATACTTCCAATGGAATGTCCAGTCGAAGAACACGACTGTGTCAGATAGCAATTTGTGAACTGTTGTAACCAGGTTCATAAAGGTTCAATAGTTTCGGTCATAAAATCACAAACCCGCCTTAATAATCACGGAAAGCCCGGATATGTGACTATCGTCCTGCTCATTCTGTATAGCCCCTGCCTGGAAGACAAGGGTTCGATTCACGATAGGACAAGATATTTTTCTCTTCTATACAGCGTCCAGACCGGCTCTAGAGCCTACCCCAAATAGGTACGGGGGTTATTATTTCTCCTGGGTAAAGCGGCTGTCGCGTGAAGCTAACCACTCAACTCTCCTAGTGCTGAGATTAACAGTGGTTAACTTATAGCTTCGTTCCCCCATACGTCTTCATAGCGTGGTGCTTAGTTGATTAAATCCCAAGTATAAATTCACCTTTATTACTGATCCGTAAGTAGCTCTTGTAGCTCCATCCTTCCCTCGAAGTTTCCTTATTAATCCATTGCCCATTACTCATCTGTGAGCTACGCGCTGTATATCCCCACCCATCCCATCTCACTTTCATTTTTCTTCCGTTTCCGGATTTCCTGTCGCCCCTTCCAACCCTTCTTCCCCATTCATTTACTCTCAGATATTTCTCTCCGAAATGTAAGCTTAAAGTAAGCAACCCCCCCCCGCCCCCCTCCACACACTTTAAACATTCGCAGATTCTCAGACTCCCCCTTCTTCTTCCTCTCAGTGTTTGTTCACACGCAATTCTGAGCTTAATTTTAGTCTGATATCATTTTTAATCTATTCTTTCCAAGAATAATTCTATTTTCTGGGATATAACTGCGCACATGAGATAAATCTCTTCATAGCCACTGCTGTGAGAGCCACAGATCCTGTTTCATCATTCAACCGGTCGGGAGATTGAATCCGATGCATTAAACTTTGGGCCCTCCCCAAATTGTCCTACTTACTGTGATATTAAGTCATGTAACTTATTAGATTCACTGATTAATATTTTTACGCCTGTCACTGTAGTTGAGCAGTCTAAGGCATGCACACTGTCTTCGCTCGCTTGGAAGCTGAGATCGTTGGTTCGAATTCCACTCAGGGCATTGATGTTTGGTGTCTGTGTGCATTTTTGTGTGTTTGTGTACAGGTAGAGGCCTTGCGACGAGCTGATCACCCGCCCAAGGAGTCCTACCGAATGTCTAAGCTCTAGTAAAACGAAATGAAGCGGAGAGTTTCATGGAGGTAGGCCAAGGCCCAAATTGGGACTGTAGGGCCAAAGAAAAAAAAATATATGTTACAGAATTCATTGTTTTATACATGTCTGTGCGTTTCATTAAAAACATCTTTATGAAGAATACACTCGAAACGTTATTTTCTCTTTTTGATAGTTGTTCCTCTGTGGAGGTTACAAATTGATTGTTTCAGTCGTACTGAGTAAGAATTAAAACTGATTTCAAGTCTTGCTAAATATGATAGTTAAGGATTCAATTTACAGGGCCAGTCTTGAAGGTGAAATATCTTGTGCTTGTACACTATTGGTGTGCCACCTTGTCACTTTTCAGCCTAATTCCCATATTCTCAATAATAATTTAAAGTAGGCTTATGAGATCACCTTGCTGTCTGTCCGTATGTCTGTGTGTCACCCTTAATTCTTTAGGCGAATTAGATCACCTTGCTTTATCTGTGTGTCGATCGTACTTTTTTTCATTTCCTGAGCGGTCCGTGCCATAGCAAAAGAACGTATGCAATCATTTTTCCAAGAACTTCTTGTTTTATAAATGATACGTGGTATATTAAACCTTATAAGGTCACTGTCAGGTACATATTTCCACATAATTCCTGTGTTGTATTGCCTCTTTCTTTGCCCATTGTTCTGAAGCTTGGAAAACTAATTCCAGGTTATTCTTTAATCCTGCTGAAGTGTTCGCGAAGCCAACTGATAGCTCAGTCGATATAGTGACGGGCTGCTGCAAGCTGGGTCGCCAAGAAATCACTATTCATTTCCCGGCTGTGTTCTGGCAGAAACTAGTTTTAACCAAATATTAACACGATAAACTAGGCAACTGATAACAGTGAAGTAACTACATAAAATATGTAAGTAATAATAAACTTGTAAGGTCGAAACTTATAGTAGAATTAACATTTCTGAAAGACTTGACAATGCAACACACAGACAGTCTATGTGACCATACATACATAGTATGTAGTTATGTAAAATACGACCACATTTTACTGTTTCAGATTCGAGACTCCCCCAACCTGGAGGGCCAGGTCCCCGTATTTATATTCCCCAGGAACAGGGTGTCCCAGTTATACCTACAGGCACTGGGTTCCCTTTTCGTCGCCTCCTACGACTAGAAGGGCTACGGTGGAGGTATCAGACTCAGAGTCAGAGTCAGAGTCAGAATCACAGTTACTCTATGGCTGCCGGTTTATGCTGATCAGTTCGGCTTGGCCCCAAGAACCTTGAGACCCACGACCAGAGATTTTTTTCTACTCAACCCTTGCGGTAAAAGTCCTTACATAACATACTCTCTGACGAGAAGACTTGTTTGTGTCTTATGAATATGCTTGTCATTTTGCCAAGTTTACGGATCGCATATATATCATGCTATATAAATCATTAATTGGAAAGGATTTTCAAGGAAACGGTCGTGAGTGAGCATCGCCTGGAGTGACTGAGGAGTTCCACGAAGAACCTCAGTCTGAACTTCCTTTCCCCCGGTGGAGGTTCGAATCGATTACTTCCTGAATACTGGTCGATATCGTTACCTATGCGCCAGCAAGTTCGGCTTCACATCTCAGTGTAATTTTCTTTTGAAATGTTCCTGGGGGGGGGGGG
>NW_019719368.1:200421-208274 GCF_002891405.2 Cryptotermes secundus | reverse complement strand
AATGAAGTTTTATTTATTACGTTTATATAAGAAAGGGAGGAGAAACGCTTTGTTCCCTCTGAAGTTTCCTCTTATTTCGTTCTAAACCATTCGCCTTCTATTTTTAGTACAATTGTATTGATGCTAATTTAATAAAGCTGATTAAATAGACTTTTTCTGAATCAAATGTTTAAGCATTTTGGTTCCAATTTAACCGCTATTATACCCAAAATATGTATCAATATTTTCGCGTGTAGGCGTGGCTTATAGATGGTATTTTGGAATGAATGGTTGATTTTATTGCATCTAAAATATTCACACAACTCGGGGCTACAGGCAATATGGCGCCATCGCTGATCTACACACTTTACAGTTCACCGTTACGCACTCACTAGGATTCTCAGTCTTCACTAGTCGTATCCTGGCAACGGATTTATCAGTCTTACTACCACATCCAATCACATATAAAGTCTTTTTGCAGCGTAATGGCTTTCTTGCCATATTCTGCAGTTGCCAACTCCGAAGACTCGACTCAGTTCAATTCCCAAGCTCATAACCTGGCAGGCTGGCGTCTCCAACTCGACTAGAGCTTCTTAACTGGACTCTTCTTATAACAACTTTGCTCGAACCAGGAAGAGAACACAGCCTCTAATTTTTAGAAGGCTTGTTTACTGCCCTGTTGCCTAGCAATGAACGCCCTATTGTTGGGCGCGTAGGCTTGTGCGGGAATATGCTTACCAAGTCGTTGCCTAGCAATAGGTCTATACATCACAATGTCCCAAAAAGTCCCATGATATCAGAACCAGCGTAACTTTTTCCGGAGTGTAATTTTCTGGCTATTAACCAAAGATTCTTTACCTATAGATCGCGTTTGAGGTTCTATCGAACGTGAAGATTTATCCTCAGATTTGCCATATTTTGGAGCAGTTATTTCCAGATTTTCACTGGCCAGTTAAAGTCCTGATTCCAGGTTGTCTAGTCCACCAACATTTCACTGTACACTTCTGCACTATTGTCTTCTCTTGTCTCTTTACTGCACTATACGCTCTGTTTCATCACACATAAAAGCTGTAAGCCACTTCTAGTTCAGATTTCTCAACTTTCCCAACCCAGTAACATTTTTATTTTAGGCGCAATCATTCTAGAAACATCTGGTGGGCAGCGCGGGGCTAGACGCTCCGAGGATAGTCCAGAAGCCGATGGGGAAAGGGGCAAGTGAGCAGAGTGAGACGCGCGCATGCTGCAGTTAGAGTCCCTCTTCCTCCGCGCTCAGTCTCCACGACAATACTCAAAGTATGATCGGCAGACTTGGCGGGTTCGATTCCCGGTGCCATAGGATCTGTAATTTACGTAATTCTTCCAGCCCCGCTATGTCCCTAAGGTCGACTCAGCCTCTATCAGAAATGAGAAGCAGGAAGCTTCCTGGGGTGTAAAGGGCAGAGGGAGCGTAACGCTGATAACCTTACCGTCAGCTTTGAGGTGACTGTCTAGAAAATGTGAGAGCCTCGACGTCTCACAACCCTATGGGCCTCCACGGCCTGGTACAGGGATAGCTTTACCTTTTTAAGCACATAACATTATAAGAAATGCCCAAGCAGTAGATAGCAACTTTTAGAATTGTTGTTCTAGAATATTCTTAGCGGTATGAAGAAACCCCCGCAGAGACTAGGCTTGCTCTGCTTTGAATTTCTATCTACCGGACGACATGCATACAATGCAGGGGTGTGACGACCTAGACGTCCCCCCCTTCCCAAAAGCAACCTGTGAACCGCGAAATGCCAGCAGATCTACTTCCATTTCTGCGGAGTATCCTTGGCTGTCTGATGAACCGCAATTTTATACGGGCTTCTTAAGTTAAACTATTCAGGTCTTTCACATGTTTCGCCTCCTTACTCGGGCCGTGTGTTTAAGTAATTAAATGGTTCAATTCGCAAGCGCCCAAAGCGTTCCTCCGCCTTTCCCTGTACTCGTTGCTTCATAATTAGTTATAATTGGGAAGATATCTGTGAGGATCTGCTCCGTGGGGAGTAAGTAATGGGAACATATCTGTGAGGATCTGCTCCGTGGGGACTAAGTAATGGGAAGAAATGAATTTCAGTACTTAATGTGACCAATTATTTAATTAATCTCCATTTTATACAGAATGTTTCACGACTTTAGGGCATAACTGCAGGAGGTGATTTCCTAGGTCTTTGTGATCAAAAAAGTTCATATAAACATGTGTCCGATTTTGGACGGTTACGGAGTTATTACCGTTTTAAACTCAGAATAGAAGGTAACGATTACTGACAATAAACGGAACAAAATAATAAACCAGCACAATACATGACACATTTAAAGTATGAATGTAAAGTTAACTTGGTGAACTTACCTTTAATTTGAATTGATTGGTGCTTAAGGCTGATTTTCGAAAATGCCATCGCCGGCCGCAACACAGGCTGCCGCTCGGTTGTGAACCGCGCCGGATATACCAACCCACCATGCCTTAGGTACATCTCAAGTGTCGACATAACGAGAACGCTCTCTCTGTAGCCGGCTAAAAATAGCGACCTGCCAGATGACAGACGCGGTTCACACGAGGGCGTGTACGGGAATGAAAAAACGGTCAATACTCCGTAACCGTCCGAAATCGGACACATGTTTATATGAACTTTTCTGATCCCAAAGATCTAGGAAATCACCTCCTGCAGTTATGCCCTAAAGTCGTGAAACATCCTGTACAAAGGAGACCCGGGTTGGCCTATTGGGTAGGGCGACGGGCTACTAGCTGGACGACCCGGTAGGGTCTAGAATTTTCACTTCTCCATATCTGGCTCTGGAGCCCACACAACCTCCTATCCATTGGGTACCAGGAGCTCTTTCCCCGGGGGTAAAGCGGTCAGGGTATGAAGCTGACCACTCACCTCCAACTAGTTTCGTGGCCAAAAAACGTGGATCTATAAATCCACTCCAACATACGCCTTCATGGCTTAGTGCTTATTAGTTAAGCACAGGGAGAACTTTAACTTTTTTACTTTATCATGCCGTACAAAAGTATATGCTGTAATTCATGGTACACATTATTGCATTACAGAATATTACTCAGTACACATTAATTACACTTGGAAGAGTCGCCATTTGGAAGCTAATAGTTTCCCAGCGCTGCAGGCCGGGTTCGAGCCCGCGTCCGGTCATGTGGGATTTGTGGCCGACAAAGTGGCGCTGCTGCAGGTTTTCTCCGAGTACTTCGGTTTCCCTTGCCATTCTTCATTCCACCAATTTCTCCACAATCACCATCATATGTCATCTGAAGCTGGAACAATAGGCCAGTAGTGGCTGCAGTATGAAGTGGTTTTTGCGTGTTATTGGTGGCAGACGGCGATAAAGATTAATAGTTGTCTGTCCTATAGCCAGAATTGTGTAGACAGCAGAGACGGCCGTTGCTATGGAACGGCTCTCTAAACAAAACCTTTGCTAGGATATGGCTCAGTAGCCGTCACGTTATCGCCATAACAGACATGCACGTGACAATAGAAGAGCTGTTGGAAGAGGTGTTTCCTGTACGGTCCGTGCTGAGTCTATATAACTAGGATCAGTTGTCATTAAGAGACCCGTATGGAGGCGGGGTCAAATACCTCCACCGTGACCCTGCGAGTGTCAGAAGGCAACAAAAAGGGAAGTCTCAATTTTGAGACAGTAAAATAAGGTCGCGAGTCCCAAGGGACTCGGGGCGCAAGAAAGACTACGCTAGCGAGAACCAGCAGCATATACAAAAAACAGACCCGTCTACTCGTTAGAGAGGGCGCCCACAAAAACAAAACTGTAAGTGTCAAACAGTAACAAATATCTGGTCATGAGCCCCACATGGGGTTCGAAACCAAGACTTACTGATTGACCGTCAGTCGCAATGTGACTTTGATTTTTTAGACTTTTGAAACAGGAGTTAGAAGAGTAGGAGGTTAGTGCGAGATGACCGCCAGCCTACTAGGAAGTGAACCCGGGAGAAGAGGAACTCCCACTGTTGGAAATCACTACCAAGCAACGCAATGAAGACCATGACTTAGAAAACTAGTCTGTGTGTGATAGTGATTTGTGAAGTTTAGTGAAGGTTTGTGTGTTGAAGTGTTCTATAAACCTGATTACAAATCCAAACCCGTCTGTAGTCACTCTACCATGTGATAACAAGCAATGAGAATTCCGGTTGAATTTTCAAAGGGTTTCACATTTGTATTTATAGAATATTCTGTTACATTTAGTGCTGTTTTCCATTTAATCATTGTTGTTGGCTCTTTTGATATTATTATTATTATTATTATTATTATTATTATTATTATTATTGTTGTTGTGCCATCTGCTGACCTTCTTGAACCTGTAGCACGTTCTTCATCCTTCTTCCGTCTTATGACAGTGTATCTGGCCCTCTCTGCTAAGAGAACTGAACCTAGCTCTCTCGTAAAATAGTCCTCTCTTTTTTTTTTTTTTTGCTCTAGGAAATGTAGTTAGCCGGTCGCACGGTTTTTCATGAAAAATTCAATGGCCTACTTAAGTCGCTTAGCGAACTATTCTCACTTCATTGAGATGTTCAAATAACAGAAGAATGCACTTCACATGTCTGTACACGTACCGTTGAAACTTCAGACTGTTACACACTCTGGGAACTGGAAATAAGTAGTGACTCATTAGAGCCTGGGGAAGGAAAGTAAGGGAAAATTTGTGATGCTCAGTTTATAACCTTGAGTCAACGTTTTGTACGGAAATTCATCCTGTAGGCTCATCGTTACATATCCCTATACATAAGGAGAAATTCTGGAAAGATCTAATCGCCTACTTTCTTTTGACACGACATGAACCGCGTTGAAAAAATAATTAGGGGCATACACAGACGCAAAAATGGTCCGTCTCATAGCAACGACAAGGGAGACACGCAGATATGAAGGCTCTTCTGGACCATCGGAGCCCAGACCACTTATTCAGTTCCGTAATCGTTTTGTCACAGTCGGCAGGACTCGCTGGACGAGTGGTCAGCCTGTCGCAAGGTCTCTACCTAAACGCAGGACAACACAAACACAGAATAAACCCTTACACACATACACACACCAAACATCCATGCCTTGAGTGGGATTCGAACCCACGATCCTAGTATCCGAGCGAGCGAACGCAGTTCATGCCTTAGACCGCGCGGCTACCGTGACCTGCTCAAGATGAACTTATAAGACTAAAAAATTAAGGGGGCACACACACACACAGACAGACACAGAAACAATAAGGTTATGTCATAAGCCTTCTTTTATTTTCACAAAATCAGTGAAAGTAGGCTAAGAAAATGATTTTCTATGCTTGTATGATTATGCTTTATAAATTTCGACCTTGTGCATTTATTTCTACGAAATTTGGCAAGACTGTAAATATCTTACCATGGAAGTATTTAGACATTTTAAGAACTAATTAATTTGTAAATAATTTTTATATATTGGTCTTCAAATTGTTTATCTTATTCTACTTTTTCTTTATTGCTAGTGGGGGGGACTAAGTCCCTTGTATTGCTAGTGGGGGGACTAAGTCCCTTGTATTGCTAGTGGTGTGGGACTAAGTCCCTTGTACTGCGGCCACTTCTGGCCTATTGTACCAGCCCCGAATGATAGGTGAGGGTGATTGTGGAGCAATTGGTGGAATGAAGATTGGCAGGGGAAACCGAAGTACTCGGAGAAAACCTGCCCCAGCATCACTTTGTCCGCCATAAATCCCACTTGAACAGACCCGGGATCGAACCCGGGTCGCCGCGATGGGAAGCCAGCGACTAACCGCTTGAGCTATGGCGCGGCCAATGATAATATTAGTAGGGACAAATGTTAACATGCAGAGAAGCGGTATGAAATTAGAAGTACAGAGACTTGCTTTCTTAACTTACACAAATGTAAACGTAAAATATGCTGTAGTCTCAAACGTAGAATGACAATGCCTTCATTATCACGTGACTGTTATAACGTCTTGAAAGAACTGGACCCATGAGAAATTATAGAATTCAGTGAAATACTTGCATCTGGAGGGTGCACACTGTTAAACCGGTTCAGGACGACGACAAAGTGGGCTAGAAAGTGAGCAGTTCTTCACGAGATACAGTGGCTACAGACTAGATTTGACTGGTAATTGGATTTATTAAGTACTTATAGATCGTAACTATCAGTAACTACAGCGCTATCGCTAATTCACACACTGCAGTTCATTACAGCACGCATTAAGTTTTCTCAGTCTGCTGTATCTTCAACGGTTGTTGTCTGGTAACGGCTTCCAACGGCGTAACTTCCTCAGCTTCGGTGTCCACGCCCTTACTTGCCGGCCACTGACTTCCTTCCATTAAACTCTTCACATATGTGAACTACAGGTTGGTGCACGGAACGATCCAGTATTTGATCTATTAATAAAATCTTTATTTCGATCACAACACTAGAAAGTAACATAGAAAGAGAAAGACCTTTGCATGGAGAATTATCCTCTGTGAATCAAGTATTCAGTGTGACCACCGTTACGTCTGGCAACTTCTTCAACATGAACTGCGATCCTCATGATTACTCGAAGGCACATGTCCTCAGTTATCTCGTTGCAGACCTGAATGAATAGTCCTCTCAGTTCCATTGTTGTGTGCTTCTTCGGAAAAATCTCTTCCATAAGGAATCCCCAAGGAAAATAGTCACATGGGTTTGAATCAAGACTATTCAGGGGTCAGTTCTGTCCACATGAGAAACGATGAGGGAATTTATTTTAGATGACACGCGAGTCGAAAATGGTACGCGTTAGAGATCTGTTGCCTAGCAAACGGACGTTGTTTACACAGTCATTACTTAGCAACAGGTCTACATGCTACAATGATATAGATCCTAGAACTGCTGGGATTACTGTTATTATTGTAATAAATATTATTACTTAATTAGTCTTTGAACTGTTGAATAAGCAAATATACAGATACAAAATGCGATTAAATTATTATTCTCATGATTTAACTCTTAATGTTTTTTAATTAAACAGTCAATATTTTATAATTATAATTATTTATTGAGTTATTGAAATATTAATTGTATTCAAGGTGAATGAATTCGGCTCCTCTCACTTGCTTTCTTACACTGATGGCAATATTTGTTATGATCTAAGGGACATATGTCTCCTTATTATGTTTTGTGTTTCTGTCTCATTATCTCGTTCATGCTTGCTGTATAATTTGTCTCTGGCCATTTTATTATCAAGTGAATAAACAAAGAATTGAATTCAGTTATTATATTCTTGTTTATGGTTTGTATGGAGACACTCTTGACATCTCGTAATATACGTGTATAGCTGTGAGTGCAAGGATTATGGCTCAATAATAAAGTGGAAATTTATGAAAGGGAACGCTCCTAAGGAGGACATTTGCCTGAAGGAATTCAGGAATATCATGGCAAACTTCATTCAGAATAGTAGATATCTCTGCTGGGAACTGAACCGTGTACCTCCCGATTACCACTTAAGGCAACTTCTTAGCTTATTACTAGTGATTATAATTAATCATATTTTGAAGTGGTATAGTTACTGGAAGCCGGGATAGCACAGTCTGCATAGCACGGGCTACGGGCTGGATGCCCGAGGAATCGGAGTTTGATTCCCGGCAGTGACAAGTGAGTTACCCCTGCTCCACTGCGTCCAGACCGGCTCTGGGGGTCACCCAGCCTCCTCTCCAAAGGGTAACAGGGAGTGACCATGTAGCTAACCACTCACCTCCATCCGGCGCCGTGGTTAAAAATGGTGGAGCTATACCTCCACTCCCAGATACGTCTTCATGGCATAATGCTTAATTAATTAAATACAAGGGAACCTTTTAACTTCTTTATTAAAAAATTATATTCAATATATATATATATATATAT
>NW_019719368.1:137986-200315 GCF_002891405.2 Cryptotermes secundus | reverse complement strand
ATATATATATAACACTGTGTAATGGTGGGCGCGAGTACAGTTACTGAATTCTTATTATTTTTTAAATGATACATGTTGCTTTGTTCTCTTCTGTTTGTTTGTGAGTTTTTCTTCCTTTGTTTACTCGTGCTCATTTTACTATTCTTTCGGCTGTTAAATAAGCACGTAAATGAGGTTTACTTTATTATTATTATTCACGTGGTAGCGTAGTTGATTGAGGCACTGTGCTACAAGCCGGATGGTCGCGGATTCCATTCCCGATGAGATCATTGGATTTTTCAACTGACCTAATCCTGTCAACCGCACTATGGTCCTGTGGTCGACTCAGCCA
This sequence comes from Cryptotermes secundus, assembly GCF_002891405.2. Lineage (NCBI taxonomy): Eukaryota > Metazoa > Arthropoda > Insecta > Blattodea > Kalotermitidae > Cryptotermes > Cryptotermes secundus. The sequence continues at coordinate 199,984 of NW_019719368.1, read as the reverse complement.
CTAACGTAAACTAGTATTAGGAATTTTCCTGGCGGGAGGATTAAAGCGTGGCCGGAGCGTAAGGCTGAAAACCTGACGGCCATCTGTGAGCCGATTGTTTAGTAAATGTGGGAGCGTTGTCGTCTCACAACCTTATGGACCTCCACAGCCTGTTACAAGAGTAGCTTCATTTTCTTTTCTTTTATTTTATTATTATTATTATTATTATTATTATTATTATTATTATTATTTACGTATTATTGTAATTGGCTTTGCGGCTGTTGACTCGGCACATAAATAATAATAAAGAATTGAATTGAATTATTATAATTTGGACGTTGAGCTACAACATAAATAAGTAAAAATTAATTGGGTTATTGTTATTATTATTAACTTCTATGTGTATATGTACATGTATTGTCCTTTTTCGCCACATAATTGCATAACCATTGGAAATGTAAATATTTAATTTCTCTCGCCTTTTAAAGCTAACTTTAATTTTTCTTTGGATTATTATTAATTTATTTTCATTACATAGACTCAAATTTTGTATTTTGTTCTTCAGTTATTTTTGTGTATTTCTACATGCTCGTGCTAATTTTATAATTGGCCTCTGTGCTGTCAAATGGGCACGTAAATAAATAATAATAAATTATTATTATAATTATAGCACATACAATATTTTACAGCCTCCCTCAGTTAACGTGTTCATGTGATGGTCTAATATTAATGAAAATACTGTCCTGCTGTAATGTAAATACCACATTGCTACCGAGATATGTCTCTGAGGGTACGCTGTCCAACAAGCCAGTCTCTCTGCAAGTAAATACTCGGCATATATACAAACATTGTTTCGCTTCATGTTCTACATTAGGTGTAATCAGACTTGCTGTGCATCAGAGCTATATTTTTCCTTCAGAAGTTCAGGGTCCTTAAGCGAACGCGGTTTTTATGACACGTGTGTTTCAAGCAGCCTGATTTTTACATTATTTAATTTATGCAGTATGGGTTTACTAATGACTAATATGTTTTCCCACTAGCCGCACTAGCGGTTAAGTTGGAGGCGCGTGTGTCTACATCTGTTCTGTGTGGAGGAGAGATCCCGCAAATATGCAAGGGATGTTGCTGCTTGTCAACGCTGTACTGGGGTACAACAGTAGGCCATTTATCAACTTTACATTTGTGGATAATTAATGTTAGTATTTCTTCTTCATGTTTCAGAAATATTCTTGAGATATCTGTGGCCGAGAAATATCTACACGGGAACTATATTTTGCTGCGGAGTGATACGACGGTTTTGGGTGAGTAAAGAACCAATTGCCGGGCACGGTAACCGAGCGGTCTAAGGCGTGCACTGTCTTCGCTCGCTCGGAAGCCGGGATCGTAGGTTCGAATCCCACTCAGGGCATGGATGTTTAATTTGTGTGTGTGCGTTTTTCTGTGTTTGTGTACAGGTAGAGGCCTTGCGGCGAACTGATCACCCGCCCAAGGAGTCCTACCGAATGTGTAAGATCTAGAAAAACCGAAGTGAACGGAGAAGTTCATGGAGGTAGGCCTAGGCCCACTGGGGCTGTAGTGCCAAGGAATAAAAAGGAACCATTTATAGCAAGTCTGATGCGTTTCACTTAGAAACATAAATATAATATACACCTGTTTTATGGCTTCGTCTAGTCTTTCTGTGTACACATACGTATGTATGTGTATATTATATATATATATATATTGTTACATGGAAGATAGCCGCCGCAGAGTGCCGTTTAAAGTAGAGTAACTGTATTTCTGACACTGAGTAAGTGTGGATGAATTAGTTCAATAAATACTCGTTGAATCCGAAGGCTACGTGAAGTTTTTTGTCGCGTGACACAACACGTGACAATAAATTTATTGTAGCGTGTTGCCTATGTAACGTTGTTGTCTGTTTCCCAGGTAACCTACTTCTGAGAAGCCAGTTATCACGTGTCTTTTAGGTAACGCGACGAATAACTTCACGTAAGTCTTGGATTCAACGAAAATTTATTGAACACATTCTTTTACACAGATTAGTTCAATTATTATCACTCTCACTGCTTCTGAGGTTCCATTCACTCGCTCCAACTAACTCGGAGAATGCTAGACTCACACTCCACACACATGAGGCCTAGCACCTACGCTCATGCACTATTTCACGGCTAATGTTGTTAAAATCAGAACAGAAGTCATCACTAACTAGACAAATTCTTTGAATGGCACCAACATAAGAGCGCAATTTTTCCACTTTATCTACACTTGACGGAGATGTACACGTACGTTTCTGACTTCTGCTGGGAGTCCAGATGGGAGAGATGTCCAGGCTGTGTTGTCTGATTGGATGTGACGTAGACGGGTTCCTTATATCTATGTACGTCTAGTAACCCCATACTTTTTCGGCACTTACGCTAAGGTCGTGGTGAGGTACGTTGCTACGTTCGGTTAAGACCAACTTATGCTCCTCCGAACTTACATTGCAATTCAGAAGGAGGGTAATTGACTGGACGTGATATAAATTCTACCACTTAAAAATATATTGAAATATTTGTCTTATAGATGTACAAAATATAAACGTAAAGTTGCCGTTGTGCTTAATTAATTAAGCATCACGCCATAAAAACGTATAGGGGAGTGGAGGTATAGCTCCACCGTTCCTGACCTCGTCACTAGACGGAGGTGAGTGGTCAGCTACACACCACGGCAACTTTACCGCCAGGAAAATAGTCCCCGGTACCCATCGGATCCGTCGCCAGGCAACGATCGATGAAGCTATAGCAGAATTAGAAGACTTATTGTTTGCTTTAGTGAACTGTAGAATGTGTGAATTAGAGACAGCGCTATAGTGACTTGTAATTACGTTCTGTAAGTGATTACCAAACCAAAGCCCGTCTATAGTGACGCTCATATATCCTCCGCATGCCCTAGGCGTTCTCAGTGGTTTCTGGCTTCTGGCTTTGACGCCAAACCGCTGTATGCATTTCTCTTCTCCCCCCCTGCATACTTATGAATAAAAATCAGCCTTTAGGCGCTTATGATGTACATATTCGCAAACATGGAGGGCAAGCAAAAAATGTTTTTCATAATCACTGCTGAAAATGTATAAATTCCTCAAAATTTGGAAATAGAACTTCATGATCAAAACACTTTCTCATGCTATGTATATGACTATTCCCGGCCGGTAAAGTGGACGGGGCGTGAATCTAACCACTCACCGTCATCTAGATGCCTAGGTCAACAATGACAGAGCTGTAACTCCCTTCGCCAATGTCTTCATAGCGTGTTTCATAATTAATTAAAAAAAGGGACAAATTTACCCTACCTTTACCTACATTAAAAAGTAAGAAATATTTGTAAGTTAGCATTCTGTCTCGTTTTATCAACCTAGATTATTTATTTTGAATAAAAGAGGCTTATGATATCACCTTACTCTCTGTGTGTCCTCCATAATGTTTTGGGTTTCTATGCGGTTCGTGTCGAACCAAAGTAGAATAGACAGTTTTTCCCAGAACTTTTTTATTGCTAGTGGGGTGGGACTAAGTCCCTTGTACTGCGGCCATTTCTGGCCTATTGTACCAGCCCCAGATGAGAGGTGAGGGCGATTGTGGAGCAATTGGTGGAATGAAGATTGGCAGGGGAACCCGAAGTACTCGGAGAAATCCTGCCCCAGCGCCACTTTGTCCGCCACAAATCCCACTTGACCAGACCCGGGATCGAACCCGGGCCGCCGCGGTGGGAAGACAGCGACTAACCGCTTGAGCTATGGCGCGGCCTTCCCAGTTCTTACTGTTAATATTATATGACATCGCGCTGCTCTCTGTTTCGTCACGTGTTCTCTCATTATTTTGGCTTATGAGATCGCCTGTCTCCCGCATATCGTTGCTAGGCAACGGACCGTATGTGTGCTGTGCCCCGTAATTTTTTTCGCTTTCTATGCGGTCCATTTCATATTAAAAGAAGGTAGGCGATCTGTTCTTTCCAGAACTCCTAGTGAGCAGTCAGTCCTTTATTATTTGATAATTGAAATTTTTTTTCTATTGCGGAAACAGTGAAATCTCAGAAGCTGCTGATGTCGGTTGGTTAAATATACTGCAAGTGAAGAGAAACGTCTTTAACCTCGTGACAAGATTATGGAGACAAGTCTAAGAGTCTTCTTTGCCTTCGGCCAATTTGTCTTTGATCTTCTCTCCATCAATATTACGGTCTGAAGTAGAGAGATTTCTCTCCAGGAAAGTTTTAACTTTGAGTCATCAATTTTCCCCATTATTACTATCGCTCCATTTTGTTGCTGAGTCGTCACTGAACTGCCTAAGGCATTCAAGTCTCTCTGTCTTCCTTCCGAATAACAGCTTGACGAGTTTTAGTCCATTATCAACAGCCTCAGACAGTGAACTTTGCTGAGGTACCAACATGAAAGCAGAGTCACTATACATCGTGAAAACCAGTTTCAGATTCCTCCTGCGCATGCGTCAAACAGAGGTAAGGTTGCATGATGCGAAAGAGATTGTCAGAACCAATGAACTTAAATGAAATTCGCGACCAATGAACTGAAGAGTTGGGCGCTCACGTGATGGTCATGATCTCCTTGCTTGCTGGGTTCAACGTTGCATGAAGTGGAAAAGATGAAATGCCGGAACACACATGGGGCTCTAGGGACAAGAGTGGGCCAGAAGTTAGCTTAACACTTTCTGGCCGGTGTCATGTTTGTTTTCATTGGATGGGAAATGAAACAGCGATAGTTTATATTAAAACCTCATAGATATTGCGAAGTTTGCTTCTGGGTCTTGAAGCATGGACTTAACCCAGTTGGTCAGGCAGAGGTGACAGGTTGTTTATTGTCTGCCCCCCCCCAACGCTCCCACAATTTCATGCTATTAAATAGGAACTAAAAGTTCGTGACTGTGGTATATTAATAGATTTATTTACTTTGGCACATAACCCATTGTCCTTTTTAGCCCATTTTCTTAATTTGAAAAAAATAAGCGTATGCGATCTCTAAGCTGTCTGTGTATCTGTAAAATATCCACATTGGCTTACGAATGTCTGAACCAAACTGTATTAAACTCGATATATATATATATATATATATCATGATACCCGAGCCCAACCGAACTGTGTGCTTCATAAATTCCTGCAATCAGTCTGTATGTGTATCCCTCGCATAGTTGCTAGACAAAGGCTCCGTAAAGTATAACCCTCTTTCGTTGCTAGATAACGGCTCAGTAAACATGTTTCTGCAACAACGAATACATACAAAAATAGTAGAAATGCATACGTTTGTCTGTGGGTCTGTGTGCCTCCATGTCGTTGCTAGATAGCAACTCGCTGAGACGTCCCCTTGGCAACCAAGAATTGTTGGAGGCGTCGTTTTCTATGCGGTCCCTTTCGTATCAAAAGAAGGTAGGCGATTGGTTCTTCCCAGAACTTCTTCTTACAAACAAAATTTCGGGATCTAGACTCTGCCTTCGCCCTCAGGTGAAGTTTCGAAATATTTGTCTTAACTCTCGCAGACGATGTATGTTGTGCTTAGCTTGTATACCCTGTCTTGTGTTGGTGCTGATGTGTGGAGATTGCGCCCAACTCAATAGAGTTTTTACTTGAGGAAGCAGGCAGAATTCAGTCTCCGAAACTTTGTTTTAAAGTAAAAAGTAGGGCAATACATAATGTCCATAAAATTCGATAATTATATTTCATAATAGATTTAGTACAGAAAAGTCCCCATTGAAATCAAAGCGAAATTTAAAACATTGAAAAATTTTCTATATTTGATTTATTTATTTATTTATTATTGATTTAGTTGAATAAATTTAAACGCATAAGCTTATTTAGCTTCAAATGACAAGATGACGGTTAAGAATTAATTGGAAAGCATGTGAAAGCAGACGTTTCTGCCTTAGTTTAAGAGCATTTTTCCTGGAGAGATTGAAGAATTTCAACACAAAATCTTCAGTCAGGGTATTCAATCTCAGGGCAGGGGTTCGGACTTGGGACATCATATATTTTTTTTCCTTAGGTATAATTCTAAACTATGCCGTACATTTTTCCTCTGTTAAATTACTTACACGAAAGAACAAGACTTACAGTTCTGTGTTTTGTAACTCCCAGTTTATGAAGTTCAGTATTATCGCCACATCTACATGTTTTCGGGTTTTGAGCGTCTTGTTTTGTACTATAGAGAGACAGGTTACAAAAGATTCAGGACTCATTGAGACCTCGGTTATGCCTTGTGGTGTGTGGGGTATGCAGTTCAGTGGCCATGACACATATCAGACTGAATCGCATGTTTGATTCGAGTCTCCCACAGCAGCGACTATGTTCTAGGATGTGAAGTCGCTTAGTACGATGAAAGTGCCGACCTTCCGGAGGGTGAAATGGGAAGACAACCAAATAACGAGTGCAGGGGGCTCTGCGGCAGTGTGTAGTTCGGATTCTAGAAACACAACCAGTGACAAATTCTACGTCAAGAAAGTCAAACCATTTTTGAATAATTTGCAAGTTATTATCTAAGTACATCTTAGTTCATTTCATTGTACTGATTACATCCCGGGTCTGGTCAAGTGGGATTTGTGGTGGACAAAGTAGCGCTGGGGCAGGTTTTCTCCGAGTACTTCGGTTTCCCCTGCCAATCTTCATTCCACCAAATGCTTCACAATCACCCTCACCTATCATCTGAGGCTGGTACAATAGGCCAGAAGTGGCCGCAGTACAAGGGACTTAGTCCACCGCACTAGCAATAAAAAAAACTTGTTGCAAAAATAAGTTGGAGCTGCATTACTTTACACATATACGGATGATTTCAGGCTATGCCTCTGATAAATATTGGTTCTAACGGGGAAAAGGATGTGTTAAAGTTCTATTCTCCACACAGTATGAGAGAAAAGAGTGCTCATTCACAAATGCTTACGGACACAATCTAATTGCTTACGGCTCAAAGGAACACACTCCGTGAGTGAGACAACAGATTTTACTGATTGTTCCTTCTCTTAATAAATGGACAGAGAAAGAGGAATTGGTGATAAAGTACAATAGAGACTTCCTGCGGGGATTTTTAACTCTTTTTAGGATGACGTGGCTACAATGTTGCCATGATAGCTTTGTTGTGAGTTTCTAGCGCACATGCAACGTTGCAGAGTTACCGACAAACGTAACACGGTACGGTGATCTTCACTTGTTTATCGCGTCTGCGCGGAACGCGGATAAGCACGAAATTATTCCAGCCGCTCGAATGTAATTTGAAAATTAGAAGAGACGGTTCAGTGAAACCCATTATGGCTGCTACAGTTTCAGAACGCTTTCCTTCCTTTGTAGGGACGGGAGGCAGGCAAAAGGAAAGATTGATTCAATCACCGCTGCTGGAGTGCAAGTTCAATTCGCTGCACCTTTTAGATGCACGCGTTGCAAATCGAAGGGAGAAAGAACAGCATTGGTCATCCTTCCGGTGATTTTTTAGGACTCTCTCAGCTAGAGCAAGTGAAGCTAGTAAGGAAGGTGGTCTAGAAGTATACACAGAGAAAACTAAGTACAGTATGCGCATCTCGAACGCGCATGTTCGTTTGTCGACGGGGCATAGCTCCAGCCCTTACTCTGGTTTTCAATTGATCGATGTCTCTCACCTGCTTCTTATAAACAGTGTCTTTGACATAACCCCAGAGGAAAAAGTCCAGTGGTGTTATGTCAGGTGATCTTGGGGGCCAAGAAATTGGACCACCTAGTCCAATCCATGTTCCTGGAAAATATTTTTTCAAAGCATCACGAACTGTGGTGTTCCAATGACGTGGCGCACCGTCTTGTTGGAAAATGATTTCGGGCTGAAGCGCTTCAATTTGCGGGAATACAAAATTCTGCAACATGCCTAGGTAAATGACTGATATTACTGTCTCTTCCGCGAAAAAGAAAAGCCCAATGACTCGATCATGCATAAGAACACATCACACATTCACTTTTGGGGAGTCTCTTGCCATTTCGCGGTATTCATGAGGGTTCTCTGATCCCCAAATGTGTTCGTTACGGCGATTGACTCTTCCAGAAATGTGGACGCAAACTTCATCAGAGAACAATATGGTTGTAAGAAATCTTTCATCATCCTCTATTCTTCATAACATATCTGTTGCAAAATCCGTTCTCTTAGGCTTATCATGTGGTTCAATAGCTTGCACAAGTTGCATCTTATAAGCATACAGCCGTAATTTCTTCCGCAGAACCTCGTGTACTGTTGAAACTAGCACATTCAAAGATGTCCTGGGACTGCGTGCAAATGCTTCTCGGACATCTCAACATCATCATTGCTTGTGCTGGGACGTCCGGAAGTCTTCTTACTGAGGACACTTCCTGTTTCTAAAAATGTCTTTTTCCAGTCTATGATACTGTTTCTAGAATGTTTCTAGTAATGTGTTCTGAAGTTCCTCTGCGTTTGTGTCACCGATTTCGTTTCACAAAACCACACCACTGTTTGCGCTGTCTCTTGCGGACTCGCCATTTTCTCAACATTGAACACTGCACTGACAGCTATGAACACGTTCGTGACCTGTAAAGAGGAAAATAAGCTTTTGAGTTGATCTTTCCATCTTCGTTATTTCCCGAATTATTAAAGATCAAAATTGTCAGACCTTTTTTAGACAACCTGTATATATTTTTTTTCATCAACACTACTTATATCGTTAAATTGTTCAATTTATATTGGTTCTAAATTTTATTTTTCTCTTTTATGGCTACGTTTTGCTTCAATAATCCAGATTTTTTTAATCCGGATGACTTCTCCCCCCCCTTAATTCGGATTAGCGAGGGTTTACTTTACTGCCCGCTTATTCCTCTCCATTTCTATCCTTTCTTTACAAATCCTCTTCTTGCTTTCCATAAAATATTTAAAAAAACGCCTCCCCAGGCTCCCACCCGACATCCCCTCGCACTTTACATATTCAACTTTTTTCAACTCATGCACACAACTTCATACAGAGCACTTAATACAACTTTTGGGATTTGAATTCCTCATGAGCATGAAAAGTACAGTCTTCCGTAGTGTGTAGCTGTGTAGCCTTGTAGATGTTTACTGACGTTTCCAAGGGACCAAATGCTAACATAATCACAGTATACCCGCTGCTTGCTTTGTAGAGTTTTCGACTCTGAAGAAGGAAGGAGTACGTACCACCGAAACCATTGCTTCGTGTAGGTATCTGAAGGAAGCAAACAACCTTTGAATTCAGTCCAAAAGTATCCTTCTAATACTGAATTAGCCCGAAAATTAATCCAGATATGTTTAACACTGTTTCTTACATAAGAGGCCTGACCTTATTTTCGGGTTCGTAAGAGTAAATGCGAAAAGGGGGGTTACGAGTAGTTCTAATTGGTAACAATTGTGATACTGGTGAAAATGCCTGGAATTTTATTAAGGAATTACATTTTGAATTCATAGTTTCTCAGTGGTATAGTTTTTATTTCTTTGTCTTTCAACCCTCAGAATTAAATACTTATTCAATTTTATTAAATATTTTTTTCTCATTTGCTCTAGCGAAAAATATGGGGTTGCCTTATGTTCTGGCTTATATCGGATTTCTTTGTCTTATTTCTCATTATCTTGATCCTTTTCGCTATTCTTCTTTAACTGTTCTTACATAACGTGACAATACAGAGTGGCCGAGGAGTAAAGGTCAATATTATGGGAGGTCACAGTATCGGCCATTCTAAGCAGAAAAGTTTATATGTACATACGTCCCATTCCGAACGGTTTCCGAGGTACAGCTGTTTCACTGTACAGTTCCAAAACTGTTGACAAGAAAGAGATATTACGTACTGTTTCTAATACCGGTATTTACTGTTCAAGTGACAAAGTTGGTACAGTCTTATGATGTCTTATTACAGCTTGTCATGATGTGAGGGTCTGGCGTCTAGTTCTATGTGGATTGATGTACTTGATCTGTCCCTGGCCTAAATACCCCGGATCCTCTTCGTGTTGCTTATGGCTACATAGTCCCATGACAGAACTCCATACAGTAGAATGGGACGGATTAGAGATTTGTATAAATTAGTTTTTAACTTCCTGTTAAGTGTTTAGACATTTAAATATTGAGTATAGAGATATAAAGCTTTGCATTGCTTTATTTTCCTCAGTTTTAATGTGTGCTTTCCACGTGAAGCTCCTTTCATGGTATTACTGGGGTCTTGGACTTTTTCCATCTCCAGAATTTTAAATAATAGAGGACACGATGTATAGGAAACTGGATCTGTTCCTGTCTTCAGGTGAGAAAGGAAGGCACCTATTCAGTTGGGCCCCTTAGAAAGAGCTAATCTCAATCACTGCTCACTCTTAGCTCTTTCTAAGGGGCCCAACTGAGCAGGTGCCTTCCTTTCTCACGGATCCAAACAATAGCACAATGTAATAATATCATGCCAAAAGAAAGCAAATGAAACTGTACATGTACCCTAGGGCCCCAAATCTCGACGCCACAGTAAAGTTACACAAACAATAGCACTATGTATTACCCTGAATAATGAGTACAACTAATATTTAAGCCAGTAATTACAGTTAATAATGTTGCAGTTCATGCAGTATATATGCTTGAGTTTTATTCTTGAACACTATGATCAGGGATTTATTTTTTGACTAGTCCCATCCCTTGCGTCCGGTCAGGCTTCGTCATGGTGAATCAATTGTATTCTCTCATTCCACAGGCAAGTCATCCCCGCGTTGTTTTCATTCTGTTCTGTTTGAATTGTAGAATTTAACTTATCGTAAGGGTGAAATTGGATTTTCCATTCTCTTAATGTCAGACAGCCCACCTGCCAACAAAACACTCACCTCCGTTTATATCATTGTGCAAATATACGTGTGCGCTCCCACGTATTGTATTGCTTCGGAATCCTGATTTATTGTCTTCATTATACGCAGAATACTTCCCCGTGCAAGCCGTGGAACCATGTTACAAGGCGAGCTTCAACGTCCCCTCTCCCCTATCTAACTTATTTGATATGGGAATCTGAACCTTATGAACCTTATGAATATGAAATTGTCTCTCAACGGTTGTGAAAGTCTCTTGAGAACGGGTTCTGAGTAATCACTGCATCTTCTGCTCTACGAATCCCTCCTCTTTGTTCACATCATGTATACAGATAAGCTTCAACTTGAAGAATAAATTACATAGAAAAACATCTATTAGCTATAACTGTTCCATCGATATATAAAGCATAGTCTAGGCTAAGGATCTGATAGTAGGGAAGCAACCGGAAACAGGGGCAAAGTGTTCTTTTCTTTTTCACAACTTCGGATCCGACTCTGGGGTTCACCCATCTTCCAATTCATAGTACCGAGGGCTCTTTCCCAGGGTGAACGCAGCCGAGACTTGAAGCTCTCACCTCCGTCTGATGCCTGTACCAAAGTATGTGGAGCTGTAACTCACATACCACCATACATATTCATGAAATATCTTTATATGCAACTTGTGTAAGAGCCGTCTGAAACGGTATTGATAGTTCTTATTGTATAACACGTTAGTGTAGTTGGTTGAGGCACTATACTACAAGCCGGGAGGTCGCGAGTTGGATTTCCGATGAGGTCATTGGACTTTTAATCGACTTAATATTTCGAGCCGCACTATGGCTCTGAGGACCACTCAGCCTCTAATAGAAATTAATATCAGGAATGATCAGGAATCTTCCTGGGGTTAAAGGGCGGCAGGCGCGTAATGCTGACAACCTCACCGCCATCTATGAGTCAATTGTCTAGAAAATGTGGGAGCCTCGTCGTCTCACAACCCTATGGGCCTCCAAGGTCTGATACAAGGACAGCTTTAACTTTTTTAACTATGTAAGCATAACAATAATACCAGCAGATGGGGTTGTTGTCTAATTTCAACTGAAATTTTGCGACCATGATCCTAATGTAACATACTCTCTTACAAGAAGATGGGTCTGTAGTTTACAATTGCTGCTGGCCCTCGCCAGCATGGTCATTCTCAGTCCTAGTCCCGCGGGACTCATGACCAAATTTTACTGTCCCAGGTTCAAAACTTCCTCAACCTGGAGGGCTAGTTCCCCTATTTATATCCCCTCAGGAACAGTGCAGTCCAGTTATACCCCAGGCACTGAGTTCCTTTTTCGTCTCCTTCTAGGATTCGCAGGGCTGCTGTGGAGGTATTCTAACTCGCCTCCACGCGGGAATGTTGTGTAATTTTTACTGTCTGTCTCAGCAGGGATCACGTAGGAAACACCGTTCCTCTGTTAAAGTACATTTATCGCCAAGGTTATATGCTTGTTTGCGGATCCGTTGCTTTATAACGGCCGTTGTCTTGCTGTTTCTTTTCGCGGTCGCAAAGGGTCTATATGTCACAACATTTTTTATGTGAATAAGTGAAATATATTGTAACGTGTTTCGTTAATGAATACGCCGTAGAGATCGTTAATTGGTTTATTTAACAACCTACAAATCACGGCTACAATTAATTATAACAATATTGCGGGGTTTCACAATTTATAACACTATTCGCAAATAAAATAACGCTATTGTCAGTAGACTACACGTTTCACAGTACGGGAGCTCTACAAGTGTCCCTCTGTTACACACTCCCAATTAATTCTCAGTTACACACACGTCTGGTACTTCTTTCCGCGACGGCTGCTATATTTCAACTCGACTCGCAGGCTGCTGCCTTGAGAACTGTTGATAACACACTGGCTCTCGCTTGCTGCTCAGCCGGCTTTTATTCCGTTCGCTGTTACCTGTTGCCCGCGTCAACAGCGTCGTTGCGTGCCACGTCACAGTAGGAAGCGGTGCCGCGTCACAGTAGGAACCAGTGTCATGTCGTCGTCTTGCGTCACCGGGCGTTGCGCGTTACATCACCGTGGGGAGAGTGGCGGGGCGATGACTCGCCTATTACCATAGTAACGAGAGCGTTACGTTACCGCCACGTACCGCTGGGGAGGTGGGGGTCCTCCGTTGCGCAACATGTCACACTGCTCCCTCCTTAAGGCTGTTCGTCCCGAATAGCCTAACGGTGTATCCCCGTTCCTTTTCTTTGGGGGTTGTTCTTGCAGCATCTTCTTTTTGTCCTGCTACTCTTTCCCTTCTCCACGTTGCTCTGCTCTCCAACCGCTAAATCTTCCCTCTTTTTATGGTTGCTCGTCTCGAGCAGCTCCATGATAAGGCGCTAGCCGCGAGGTGTACAACGAACATCCTTGACCTAGGGGACTTCTGGATTCTGCATACCACATCATTTATCCGGGTCACTACTTTGTAAGGACCTTCCCATGATGCTTGTAGTTTCGGCGATTTCCCCTTTCTGCGGGTTGGGCGATAGAGCCAGACTCTGTCGCCTTCGTCGTAACCTGCGGAGTTGGCCAGTTTATCGTACCGAGTTTCCATCCGGTCACTGGCGAGCTTCAGGTGTTGCCGGGCATAATTGTGGATGTCGTGCAGATGATCCACCAAGCCTGCTGCATAATCGGTTGTGGGAAGTTCTTTGTCTGGGGGTACTCCAAAGAGCAGGTCGCAAGGTAGTCGTAGTTCTCGTCCGAACACTAGGCCAGCAGGGGTCAGGCCCGTTGTGTCGTGAGTGGATGCCCTGTAAGCTAGGAGAAAGAGGGGTAATCTCTCATCCCAGTCCCTCTGGTGGGATGCGACGACCTTCCGCAAGTGCTCCTCGATGGTCTTGACGTAGCGTTCCACCATTCCATTCGACTGTGGGTGCAGGGGTGTGGTGCGCGTCTTGCTCACTCCCAGGCGTTGCAAAACTTCTTTCAGTAGATGAGAGTCGAAGTTACGGCCTTGGTCACTGTGCAACTCTCAAGGTATGCCGAAGCGGCAGAAGAAGTTGGCAACCAGAACTTCCGCTATTGTAGAAGCCTCCTGATTCGGGATGGAGTACACTTCCGGCCACTTGGTGAAGTAGTCCATAGCGATCAGTAAGTATCGGTTTCCTTGGTAGCTTCGTGGGAAGGGCCCTGCGATATCAATGGCTATTCTCTCGAAGGGGGCTCCGACATTGTACTGGTGCATTTGCCCATGATTCCTGGTCCGCGGTCCCCGACTGGCTGCACGTGTGTCACACTGTCGACACCATTTCTCAATATCGGTCCTTGCTTGGAGCCAGTAGAATATTCATCCATAAATGTAACTTACTTTATGACATTTTGGAAAGTTTCGACTTTTTTCCAGAACATAACCTTAAAAGATGTCCTTACAGACCACTTGTGTAAATTCAATCGGGAGCTTTCATCCGAAACCAATATACCTATACAGCTGCTTAAGTTCGCATCTGAGTGAGATGTATTTGAATGAACTCTACCGGTATGTTTCTCCTGTCAAATTCTGGCGTCTTCAGTAACAAAATAAGGCGACCATTTCTGATGGATATGTACACGTATGTCTGACGCCATTAGCTAACTCGACAGTAGAACTTGCTTGAAACTGCGCCGAGAAGTGTTTCTTCACAGGAGGTGTATATTTATTTCGATTTAGGAGCAATAGAGTGGGGTTAACAGACGGACACTCTGCTCCGCTTTGCCCTCTTAGCCTGGAGAATGAGCAGCAGATGTATTATGTCTATCGAAATAAATCTCATATAATTATTTCCTCGAGAGAAAAATGTATAAATTGTATTGGCTATGTCGTTTGAAATTAAAAAAATTTAAATAATTAATTCGGAAGGATATGAAAGGAATTCTGACACTTAGACATCTGTCTGAACATTTTATTGCAATATAGTCAACCTCCGAAAGGATTTTCGAAGCCAGAGTCCCCAAGTATGAAATCACCGATAAAGTGCATGTTCATAATATATTAATATATTTCCTGAGAATTGTTCCATCCTGATTCCATGACGGTAATCCAACGTGTTCAGGGATTTAAAGTGTTTAATGGGCATTATGTAAAAAAGAGGTCTCTGTTTATTTACATATGCGCGTGGCCGCGCCTTAGCTAAAGCGGTTAGTCGCTGGCTTCCCACTGCGGCGGCCCGGGTTCGATCCCGGGTCTGGTCAAGTGGGATTTGTGGCGGACAAAGTGGCGTTGGGGCAGGTTTTCTCCGAGTACTTCGGTTTCCCCTGCCAATCTTCATTCCACCACTTGCTCCACAGTCACCCTCACCTATCATCTGGGGCTGGTACAATGGGCCAGAAGTGGCCGCAGTACAAGGGACTTAGTCCCACCCAATAACAAAAAAGGAAATACATATGCGCGTGTTAAAAGCTTAAATATGTAATGCAATATTATTACCTCTGAGGCTATGAATTCTCTGAAGTGTGAAATTAATTTTTGGGCACGAATGTAAAATATAGAGTATGACGGATTTAAAAACAAAGCAGATATAAAAACCAATAGTTATGAAATATCCCTCCGCGCCAGAGATATTCCATGTAATCTGGCGAACATCATGTTGTTCTTTATGCCGTTGCGCAGGAGTCTAGATTTTTTTCTGCATGCCGTCCGCTCTTGATGTTTTGTACTTTCATCGAGCAGTGTATTGCGGTCATTGTATGAGAAAACAACAGCAACCGAATTCATAACCAGCATGGCCAGGTATTTTTTCAGCGTCTCCCCCAAGAGATAACTTGTTACCCCATGAATCCAAATTAGACCCTAAAATATTATACTGACACGTGTTGGGTATGTCACGCGACAAATAACTTCACACACATTTATTCTTACACAATCAAGTACAATTAGTATCACTTCAAGTGCATTCTGCGGCGGCTATCTTCCTACTGTCTGTGCCGTGGCTGGATCTCTGCTGTCTCGTTCGTACGTGTCTAACTAGTCAAGAGTCAGAGTCAGTGTTACTTTACGACTAGCGGTTTACCGGCAATCAATTCGTCTTGGCATCTAACTAGTCCAAGTCCAAGACACATTGCGACTGACAGTCAGTCAGTCAGTAAGTCTTGGTGTCGAGCCCCGAGTCCAAGTCACATTGCGACCGACGGTCTGCCAGTCAGTAAGTCTTGGTGTCGAGCCCCGGCTGGGGCTCATGACCAGATATTTATTAGTGTTTGACATTTACGGTCTTGTTTCTGTGGGGCGCCCTCTCTGACGAGAGGACGGGTCTGCCTTTTGTACTCGTATATGCTGCTGGCCCTTGCCAGTGCAGTCTTTCTAGGGTCTGAGTCCCTTGGGACTCGAGACCATATTTTACTGTCCGTTGTTACGCAACGAGCGCAACGAACTTTGTTGTCCATCTCCGGGGAGACGTGTTCGTTGTTTCGGCATTCTGTACGCAGCGATTCACTGTTATTGCTTTACCATGGACGTACCTACTCCAAGCACGTTACAATACTTTTGCTGAGATTGTCTTTTCTGTTGCATTTCATAAACAGCCTACTGTTCAAATTTTTTGCTACAACCAATGTATTAGTACGTGTCGGTCACTATATATGGGGTTTGGATTGATAAATGGTTATATTGAAGGCTTATAACTCGTAATTACAAATAGTTATAACGCTATTGCTAATCTGCACACTTAACAAATCAATATAACACACGCTCTCTCAGTATGTCATAGTCTTCAGTAGTCGTTGCTCGGTTACGGTTCCTAACAGTGGAGATGATCTTGTACTTACGTCGTTGCCAGCTGGGTGCCATCTCCTGACAGCAACCTGACCCATGACGACAACTCGTGGCATCACTAGTTATTTCTATGTACTCACTGGCTGGCTTGACTTTCAACTGGCTGACGTTTCGCGATGGATCTCGCTATATAACTTCGGCACAGAAGGTATAGAAAACATTTCCTCTACTTAATTAAAAATGTCTCTGATATTCCGCCATTTTAAAACCTTTTTAAAAATGTTGTTAAAAGTCGCTACATATACGACATAATACAGAATATATAACGCATCTTCTAAATTTAATTTAAAACCACATTGTTCAATATGAGCTTCAAGTGTCACTGGTCATCATCATTTGTTTTAAAACTGTTCTGTGGATACCGCTGTGCTTGCTTGCGTTATTTCTGCTATTGTAGAATGTGTAGCTCCATTATAAATTCGTGTTTTTGTAACATGCATGAATAACTTGTATCAGTATTTGATGTACAGGATGTTCCTCTTCTGAATGATTATATGTGTACTTACTTCATGGTGCTGCGTGTCTCTTCCTGCCGCGACTGGTTGCTAAGCACGAATGGGCGTCTTTATATTGTGGGCATGTCGCTATCTGGTGTCTATTTCTTGCAACCCTNTACTTAATATATGATTCGAATATCTCGAGTTACTGATGTCATTTCTGATGGCCTATCGTCGTTAGCTTGTGCGGACAAAGTGGCGCTGGGGCAGGTTTTATCTAAGTACTTCGGTTTCCCCTCCCAATCTTCATTGCACCGATTGTTCCACAATCACCCTCACCTATCATCTGGTGCTGGTACAATAGGCCAGAAGTGTCCGCAGTACAAGGGACTTAGTCCCACCCCACTAGCAATAAAAAAAATACGGTGTTTGTCCATTTGTGGGCATGGCTTTACTATGTTTTGTATTGTGTTTCTTGGTCTAAATGTTATTCCTATTTGTGTTTCCCTAAAGAGTTTTGTAATTTTCTTCGTTCCTCTGCCCTATATGTGAAAATGGCTCATTTCTTTATGTTGTCTATTTGTGTTTTCGTTGTGTATTGTTGATTTGACTACCTTGTGCTTAAGTGTTTATTATATTCATTGTTTTAAAGTATGTCTTATACAATATTAGTTCTCTTCTTCTGCTTCTTTACATATTGCGTATATGTCCACTCTATTCGTCTCTGTTCGTTAGGTAATTAACATTTGATATTTTCTGCACATATGTGTGAAATGAGTCGTTGGTATTAGGATCTCTATATTCTGTATATTGCGAATTCTGAGTTTGTGTTGTAAGATCCAGAAAAATAATAGAATTGTGTTGTTCTTTTTCAATGATGAGTTTTATATTGGTTTCTTGTTTATTGAACTGAGCCGAAGTTACATCCATATTTCTTTTATTTTGATTGTAGATGACGATAATGTCGGCGACGTATCCATGCATCCACTCCGCCATACGCCTTCATGGCGTAGTGCTTAATTAGTTAAACACGGGGACAACTTTATCTGTTTTGCCTTTTATGATATTTTATTTTTTTATGAATTAATAATATTTATCAAGATTTTGCAAGAGTATGAAATGAAACAAGCTCTATCCGAGAATTTGAAAATTATAATCCAGTTCGGTTAAATTGCTCTCCCGAAATATCCCGCGCCCCTCTCTGTCACCAACTAGTTACGCCCCATAAGGGGGCGCGAATAATGCTTTTGAAACCACCCACGTAATGGAACATGAAATCCGTGTTTTGCTGACAGTTCTTTTATGAAATGAATTGTATATTGTGTTGTGAGTAGATGTGCTTGCCCGTGTAGTTACAGGGACATACTATCTGTTAAGTTCCATTTCATATATTTGTCGGTATGATGCACATTGAAGACGAAAGAGCGATGAATGCCTTTATTACCTGTTAAATTTGTGATGTCTGCTAGCCTCGCTGTGTGTAGGAATGGATTCATATGTGTTATAAATGAGAGACACACATCGAAGAAGACATCTATAAACTCTATGTGCAACGTATCTCATTTCTCTCTTCTTATTTGAACGTATACATAACACGTTTTATTGTTACGTATTCTGTGATTTTTGTTTTTAATCCAGTGTAATCCTTTGTAAGTTGCGTTACCTCTATTTCCTTTGGAATTATAACAGATTTCAACGTATTTGTGTTGTTGTGTAATGGATCTTTCTACCGCACGGATGTGGGTAGTAATAACGATGTTTCGGCCGTACACTGTGTTTCCATCCTCAGGGTCGGAGTAGGATGGATAAGGTTTTGTGTAGGTTATTGATCCAACAGATCCACACTGAGAAGCGTGGGTCCAGAGTGATAGGAACTGTGGACTTGGAAATATCATATGACCATTTGTATGTAAAACACCCTGTACTGGCTCTATTAGCTCGGATCTGGTATCAGCCACGAATCGTTTGGCCTCTTTGTTCCACAACTTATATATGTATGCACATTTAAATTATACATTTCGACCCTGAAGACGGAAGCAGCATATACTTCTGAAACGTCGACAGTGCCAAAATTAATAAAATGCAACGACNGATTTATTGGACAATTACCTGGCGTACCTACGGATACTTATAAAATTACAAAATGTTCCTGGAACAATAAGAGACAAAGTCTCCAACACTTCCACGCTTAGGTGCTCCTTGTACGAATTTGGTGAGGAGGTATCCCCTGTCTCTTTTGCGGATTGGGCTCCTCCTACTTGGTAGGCCCTTCAGTGTCTAATCTCTTCTCTTCTGAACTCTTCTTCTAGTCAATTCCCTCGACCTATAATGGCTTCTTGCCGACCGAACCCTGCAACGGTACACTTCCTTGTTCTTGCGGTTGTCATCAAATCATATCTTCCGTTGCTGTTTCAACAATTTTCACCCAGCCGTTGTAACAAAAACGTTTCTGTACTCGTTGCCTAGGAAGCAGACTCTCTGTTGCAACCTCGGAGACATTTCAACTATCCGTTCCAAAGCAATGGGTCTACATGTCAAAATATGTATATATACAAAGACTTAAGTATTGTTTAACCAGCAATTCATGAAGTGTTGTATTTAAAATTTTGTACTATATATTTATGTTGCCTAAAGCTTTTTGCATTTTAGACCATATTTAATTAAGTATTTACCTGAGGGGATAATATCTTGAATTAAATATTAGGATACACAATTAAAAACTATCCCTGTAACAGGTCGCGGAGACCCATGAGGTTGTGAGATGTCGAGGCTCCCACATTTTATAGAAATCGGTTCACAGATGACGGTGAGGTCAGCCTTCCTACCGGTCGCCCTTTACCGCCAGGAAGACTGCTGGTACTCATTTCTTTTAGAGGCCGAGTCGAACCCAGGAACATAGTGCAGCTGGAAGGGTCAGGTCAATTGAAACAATCCAATGATCTCATTGGGAATCGAACTCGCGACCTCCCGGCTTGTAGCATATTGCCTCAACCAACTATGCAATCGCATGCCCCAGAAGGATGTACAATGCATATGAATTTTATTTTAGGCAGAATTTGCATTAAACTTTATTGTTTTCTGAACTTGTGTATATTTGTCATATACCATTATCAGGCTTAGTACATTTGGACATCCCTACCATATAAACGTCGTGGCGTAATCAAGGTACTATCTATGGTTTTGCCTGGAGACAATGAGGAAAGCGAAAACACTCAAAGATGTTAGTCACTATCCCAGCTAATATTCGAACCAAGCACCTCGCTAATATAAACCCCAAAGAACATGGAGTGAAACAGTGAAACTGTACAGTCATGAAGGTCATGAACTTATCCTTACCGATCACAGTGGCCGCGCGGTCTAAGGCACCAACTGTCTTCGCTTGCTTGAACGCTAGGATCGTGCGTTCGGATCCCACTCAAAAGCATGAATGTCTGTGTGTGCGTTTATTCTGTTTGTATTCTCCTGTGTGTAGGTAGCAGCCTTGTGACGGGCTGATCCCCCGTCCAAGGAGTCCTACCAACTGTGTAAAACAGATTACGGAACTGAAGAAGAGGCCAGGACCCGACAAAGGGCCGTAGAGCCGTTGATGAGTGAAACATCTCTATGCTTAACTACTTCACCACGTCATAGAGACATAGGCGGGAGTGAATGTATACATCCGCACATTATTGAACTCAGAACTGCATGGAGGCGAGTTGTCAGCTTCCAGCCCCTGCCGCTTTACGCCCGCTACCGATTTTATATGACGCTGGGTGGGTCCCAGAATCTGTGGAGAGAAGTTGTGTCCCTTTCCGGGAACCGAACCCCTTCCGACCAGTCAGTAGCCCGTCGTTTTACAGACTGAGCAATACACTAACACTATAAGTTGTGAAAAACTTGTTATTATAAGAACGTTTTGGAATTATTATTTATCCCACGCACACCTACATTTATTTTCTACCGCAGTAAAGGAAACAGATTCTTTGAGATGGAAGAAATATGTTCTTGGCATGAAAAAATCGTGACCGCTTTATGTTGTCTGCCTCCTTTTAAATTGCAGGAGGGCAGAACTTTCAGTCGAGCTATGTAGAACCTACCGGTAGAGAACCACTGGCGCCTGTGTGTCATGTATGAATGGTTCCGGTTCCCTTCACTACAAAGCAATGACATGCTTGCAGTCGGACAAAGAATTCTCATCCAATAAAGCGGGAAGCGACCGCGCTGGAATTAATCCATACGGAACAGGCTGCAAGCCCCCCAGCGTCTGGTCACTCCTTCAATTCTAAAATGCGTCTAATATTATAGGTTAAGGAAGTCAATTTTTCATGCTAACCGATTTTTTTACTTGCCCCAAAGAACTGTATGGGTATTGGTATTCCCCCCGCCCATGGTTTCTTAAAAATAAATATTTCAGAGTTGCGTTCGTTAGCCACACGCCCAAGCCCCAACCTACAGGACCGGCTCCTAACCTTTGACCTGGCATGGGTGGTCCTACCAAGAGCTTACACACCCATCAGCATAGTTCTCCGGGTCATTGGGGCTCTCAAAGCTTAACAATTGATAATAACGGAAATACCCACTTCATATAATTAACTGCATGGAGCTGAGTCCTTCTTGAGATGCCGGAAGTGGCGCAGCTATTCAAAAATTTCTCAAGGTTTTATGGGACCTGAAAGTATATTACCGTGTTCACAAGAGCATACCGCCTTTCCTGAGCCAGATCAGTCCAGTCCATACCAACCCATCCTATGCCTCTAAAATCCATTTTAATATTATCCTCTCGCTTACGTCTTGGCCTTCCTAGTGGCCTTTCCTTGTCACTTGATATACGTATACACGTGATAAGTGTGACTAGAGATGATGCTTTGATTTAACTGGATTTATTGAACACTTACGGATCGTAACTAGAAATAACTACGGAAATCTCACTGATTTACACACTCCACACAACACTGTAACTACATAACACACAAAGCATTTCAGTCTTCACTAGCCGTAGCTTGGTAGCGGCTTCCAACGGCGGACTTTCCCCTTCCTCTGGGTTTTCTAACACTACCCGGCCTCGGCTACCAGCTTCTCACTTCTCACAACTGCAACTCTCAACGGACTATCCACAAAGTTATGTTACGACCAATGGTCAGTCGGCCAGTCTGTCTTGGTGTCAAGCCTACATGTGGGACCGCACAAGAAATGCTTGTTCCATTATTACGTACACTCTCGTTTCCGGGGAAACAAGGTGTGCACAGAGCTGTTCCCTAGTAACGACCGTTGTACTGTCGCCTGTTTACACAGCCGTTACTTGGCAATGGGTCTATATCCCACAATATATACATTACAATCTTCAGAGCAGCTTCACAAGTTATGGTTGAAACACAATTCTTGCTTTCTTGTAAATTCAGTTCACGCTTCGGTTACACAGGGTCATCTTCAGGAATAAAAGATGATTCGCGTAGTTCAGCTAGTGCACACACACCGACAACCGGAACACACGTAACCGGATACCATAAAAACACACATCTGTGCAAGAAATATGAAGCAGAACACAGTCTACAGGTGTGTCAGGACACGCAATACATCACTTTATATCACATTAAAAAGTTTGTAGGAATGCTTCTTGTATTAAATTTTAATAAAGTAAAAAAAAAGTGAAAGTAAAGCTATCCCTGTAACAGGCCGTGAAGGCCCATAGGGTTATGAGACGTTAAGGGTCCCACATTACCTTGACAATCGGCTCAAAGATGGAGGTAAATGTCCATCGAGATTGTTTTAAATAATAAACTTTTCGGGCGTACAGCCCTCAAGGCCTCTACTACAGTACTATGCATAAAATAACGGTACAGTAAAGTTGTCCCCGTACTTATCTAAGTAAGCACTACCCCGTGAAGGCGTATGGGGGAGGGGATATATGGATCCATATTTTTTTTTACTTCGGCACTAGTTGGAGGTGAGTGGTCAGTTTCACGCCCCGGCCGCTATACCCACGGGGAAAGAACCCCCGAAACCCATTGGATAGGAGGCTGGGTGGGCCCCAGAGCCGGTCTGACGACGGAGGAAAGTAAAAATTCTTGACTCTACTGGTACTCGAACTCTGACCCCTCCGTCGTCCAGCCCGTAGCCAGTCACTTTTCAAACTGAGCTATCTCGGCTCCCACTATGCATGATATAATATAAATATTATACAAATCATACTGTCTTGTGTTGGAGTGATTTGTAAGACGGGTTTTGGATTAGATGATTGGATTTATTGCACCTTATACATTGGCACAGTTCCGGGTTGCAGATAATACAGAGCTGTCGCTGTTATACACACTTTACAGTTCACCGTTACACACACACTATGGTTCTCAGTCTTCAAGAGTCGTATCCTGGCAACGGATTTTTTATAACAGCCTCACTGTAACTTCATATCACACATGAGCCTCCTTTTCACAGCATAATTCCTTTCTTGCCATGTTCTGCAGCTGCCAACTCCGAAGACTCGACTCAGTTCAATTCCCAAGCTCGTATCCCGGCAGACTGGCATCGCGAAACACAACTCGCCACTTCCGACTACTCTCTTACTGTTTGTAGTCGCATCTTCTGTGTCCTTTTATAATCCCTCGGTACGCACCACACAAATAGCATACATTTTATTGTTAAGAAGTGTTTACTGGTCTGTTGCCTAGCAATAGACGTCATTCTGTTGCACATTTACTCTTTGCAGGAATGTGTTTGCCGAGTCGTTTCCTTGTAATGGGTATAAATGTCACAATATATACTTGATGATGGTCCTGTGTGGCCGAAACACTTTGTTTAATTTACACGAAAATATGGACTAAGCAGTGACTGAACCAATAAACTGTGAAGTTGCATTGAAGACTCTATCCTGTAGGTGTGTTTGTATGCATGAAACGATTAGTTCATTTAGTAGGATACTGAATATTACCAGAAGAGAAAATACTTGGAAAGAAGACAAGAAACAGGAGCTAAAAATTGTTCCTAAACGGAGCACATAAAAGCTAAGATTTCCACTCTTACCATCTGATAAAGAGAAGAACAAATCACTGAGCATGACATAAGAATACCGGGTTGAAATCTCAACATGTATACCAACTACTATGATTTAGGTTTCGTTTCTTGTTTTCCTCGGTTTTGTATGATTTGAAGTTCTCACAGCTGTCGTTATGAAGAATTCTATCATCTGGGATATACCGCTATGTAGTCTGTTGGAAGTCATTCGACGTTTCGGAGAACCATGCCGCCTTCATTTTCAAGGTTGAAAAATATGCCAAGTAGAAACCAGCATGAAGTATTTAGCAAACCAGTGTTCTGCTTCGATTATGAAGATGGAGGCAGCATGTTCTTCCGAAACGTCGAATGACTTCTGACAGAATATACGGCATTATACTCGTAACCCAGAAGACAGAATTGTTGCCCAGACTTTTAATTCAAATAGCTGGATTTTTTCTAAGTTATTTTTCAATTAATCGTCCCATTATTTTACGGCACATATGTTTAGCAATTGAAATCCAGTCCACATCTGTTGTCCATCTGTGACATCTGTGTTGCTGTTACACAAATTTATGTAATACCCGTGCATCCTTTTGTGATTGTACCTGCATCATCCAAATGCAATTCTGAAGCAAGTACTGAGCAAAATCAAATTTGGTCCGTGTTCAATAGGCTGAAAGGTGTTAAAAGAATTCAGTTTCATGTTACATTTGCCGATTAAAACTCCAATTTACACCAAACCCACATCGAAATCAACATTCTTTCTCAAAACCTCTGGTTGTACGGAGATATGGAACGCGGCATGTTTGAGAATGACAATAGATTTTAAGTACACTTTTTGTACATGGCAAAGATAAAGGTAAAGGTATCCCTGTAACGGACCATGGAGGCCCATAAGGTTGTGAGACATCGAGGCTCTCACATTTTCTCTAGACAATCGGCTCACAGTTTGCTGTGAGGTTCTCGGCCTTACGCGCCGGCTGCCCTTTACCCCCAGAAAGATTCCTGGTGCTCATCTCTCTTAGAGGCTGAGTCAACCCCAGGGCCATAGTGCAGCTGGAAGGATTCGGTCAATTGAAAAAATCCAATGACCTCATCGGGAATGGATCCCACGATCTTCTGGCTCGTAGCGTAGAATCTCGACCGACTACGCTACCGCGTTCTTCCTAAGTAAAAAAAAAAGAACACTACCAATACTTCTGCGAAGAAAGTGGAACAATCGCTTACCGGACGTAAGTACCATCCTTTCCCTGTTTTGTACTTGATGACGCAAGAAGATGCAGTCTCCGAAATGTTATAATTTATAAATATATAATTTATAATTTTTTTATTTCCAATACGATAGACGGTGCCCACGATAATAGGATTATGATGATCACAGACCATTGTCAAGACATTTAGAGGATCGTGAATGATGTGCCACTTACATTTTTGTTCTCAAAGCTTTGTGCATTTATCCATTTACAATCGGATCACCCTGTATTATTTTTACAACTGTTTAGAGTCTTTACTTTTTGTGCATTCAGTATTAGTATAAGTATAAATGTTTGTGTGTATGTGTGTACGTGTGTGTGTGTGAGACAGAAAGATAAAAAAATGTCTCTGTACGTCTGTAAATTTCAGACCGATTCTCTTGAAAACCCTCAATTCCTTAAATGATTACTTCTAAGAAAGCAGATTTCAATACACACGTCAACGTGAGAAGTCTTTTTTTTTTTTGTTATTAAAAACAGCGATTTAAAAGCTCGGTCTGCCTCAGAGGAGCTCGTAAAGTCTCAGTTATGATGAAAAAGCTTGAACAAGAAATTCTTATTTATTTCTTTTTACACATTTCACTTTCTGCAGCAACAGCCCCTTCAGTCTAGAACGAGATTTTTCACATGTTATAAAATGTTAATAATTTCTCCTTTCGAAGAATTTTATTCATGAAGACGTCATTTTCTAGGCGCACAATCTGCAAGATGATTACGGCATTGGCAACGGCAGTCGTCGCTACAGAAGTCAGTACATTAATCTCTTGAAGACTGGGTGGAGTCCGAGTCTCATGTTACGACCGACAGTCACTCGGCAAATCTAGTGCCCATCTAGGGCTTACTCAGCCCTTTCTAGCGAACCTGAGGATAGAAAATGATCCAGTTTCCGAAACGTTGTGTTCTGTATAACAAAGAACGATGTACAAAGTCCAAAAAATGAGTAATTCCGAACGTAATAGTGTATTCAAATATTTGACTGAATCATTCATGCAAATGTGAGTCACTTCCTGCTAGCGTTTATTAAGTTTAACTTGCACATTTTTTCATTATATTTCAGGCAGACTCAGAGTGACACTTGTACCTGTTTTCCATTCAGCGTACTGATGATCATCCATTACTTCGACATACAGACAGAGAGAGAAACGCGCTTCTGTAATGGGATTCACAAATAACCATCGCCTTTAAACGCGTTTACTGAATCAGGTCAAACCCACACAAAAGTACGCCAATTCCTTCATTATACTTGCCATCTCTTTCTCCCCAACCGAGCAGGTTACCTCAGCATTAATTCGTCTGACTTTTAGTTCAGGATACGCGATTGAAATCTGTGGTCGAAATCCGTCACTTTCAACTGCCCGTGTCAACGTGCTAAGATGGAAGTTTGGTCTATTTAAAAATAATTTCGGATCAGAGATTGTGGTTAGAATAATTATATAATTACAAATTTGGTAAATAGTTGTGTATTTCTGACATATCCCTCTATGTACTGCCATACATAAGAAGTAACGCAACATCCTCTCAGCGTAAGTTGCAAAGATTTCGTATGATTGCTAACAGAGGCGCCACTTGAGGATCTCCATATTCGCTGACGGCAGAGTCTGGTAACAGATAGCGCTGCAAACCATAATCTGAATAAAAATAAAGCTGTCAGTTGAGAACCTTTCAAATTCATAGCGTGTAGCTTCAGTGAAATCATGATTTCTGAGTGACCCACAAGGACTTTAACACATAAGAAACTCATATACTGTTAGAACTAGTAACTGCGGGTTCAATATTTGTGACTCCTTTGTATAGAGCCTCTTCTTTCTTAATTCATATATAAATATTGGCACTGTTTGCAGTGAACAAAATTCTGCTTCATTCCACGATTTCTTTTTGTCTCAGCAGGAAATTGAGTTTGAAGCTTACACGAAGACATGAACTGAAAATTATTCGAGTGGATGTCAGACCCATTCAAGTGATAGGACAGCCTCGAGGCAGAAGAAAGATTTGTGTTATATTTCATCTCCATTCTTAAAATTCGTCTGCTTTTAACTTTTTATGCCGTTATACAAGGGTTGCTGGGAAATATAATGAACATTCTGAAAACCTCGCTGCTTTGAACATTAAATTACAGTGATTATATATTTTAATTTTGAACTGACATTACATTTTAGTGAAAATGTTGAATATTATATAAAATATTTTAATATTCGAAATTTATAACATTTATAAAATTTAGGCTTTTTATCTCTTAGTATTCGTTGCGATGTTATTCAGAAGAGGATAATTTAAGCCCCCCCTAAAAAAATAAAACAGTCTTAACTACTAATACAGAAATATATTTTAGGCAGCTGAATTTAATTGTGATTTAAAATGTGGGTTTAAACTAACTGCTAACATGATCATTCTCTTTATCAAAGTAACTGTACAAACAGTATAAATTTTGTGTCTTAAATATCAGGACGCGAAGGACCATAGGACCGTGGAAGATCCATATAATTTCGACCTTAGAATTAAATGATGTGCTCTCAGCTTCACGCTATGAGCGCTTTACTTGCAGACAATAGCCTCAGCGCACACCGCATAACAAAAACATGACAAGGAAGCAAAATATTTTTATCTAATGTTCTCTCGGGTTGGCTTTTGGATCGTGACGCCGTGCAGTGTAATAGAATTTTACTGACGTTTCGGCGGAACGTAAAACTTCCATCCGAAGAGTCGAACTCTCATCCAAGGTTTCCAGTTGATGGTTGCTTACATGAATTTACTCTTCGAAACTTGAAGATAGAGGCACTGTGTTGTATCGAAACGTCGATCAACTTCTATGGTTTTACATGCTGTCACATTTCAGACAAAACTGTTTGTTTATAAAGTGTACATTTTTCAAATTTCAAACGCTGGGAAATATTTCCCTTATAATAGAATTTTACAGTTTTAAGTCTTAAGCTTTTATGTTTGTACTTTATCCCTTAATTCTACTCATTATCGAATGAAGGAAAGACTCTTGGTGTTACGCCACAATTACCGTCCGTCCGTCCGTCTATGTGCCTGTGTGTGTGCAACCCATAATAACTTTTGAATAAATTGTCACATATGAATATCATACCACCAGAGGATATTCAAAGTCTGAACTATTTAATTCTCTGTCATCTAGTGCCAAAATGGCGACAACGCGTCATTTATTGATACGAAAATAGTATTAACGTCTTTTCATATAGGACCCTGAAATTTGATAATATATCTCACAAAAATAACTAACTTCTGCTGAAGTTATATTTCTGTGGCATGTAAAGCTGACAATTTGCTGAAGGGAAATGTAGAATTTTTCCTTTCATTTCAATGGCGATAGCTGACGTATAACTGGAGATGTGGACTTGAGATTTAATTTCTCTCATGGTATGTAAATATAATAATTTATATAATGTAATAAGGATGTAACGGGATACAACATCTCTTAGTCCTGGAAAGTGAACTTATGTTTCAGAGGAACATATCGCCTCCATCTTCAGGGTCGAAGAATAAGCCAAGCAAGAAACCAGGTGAAATAATAGGAAATATAGCGGCATTGCGAAACTTAGAGGTTACAGCTGACGACTTTTCTAGGTCTTGCAAATACATTATATCGCTTAATTCTATAATTATTAATTTGTAGTTTCTGATAATCTTATCATTTTAAGGGTTTCAAGAAAAAGAGGCTTCTTAATATATTCACACAAATTCTGATTATGTTCACCGTCTATCAAAAAATTGATATTCCCTGGTGTTACTGTGACCGAACACACGGGTTTGGATTGGTAATTGGATTTATTAACAACTTACAGGTCGTAACTACAATTAATTATTACACTTCACAATTTACAATCACTACACGCTCATTTTTCAGTCTCTCGGCACTAGTTTTCATGTCTTTATAACACAGGAACAATAAAATTCACGTCAGCGCAACGAATCACCACAGCCGTAAATTTCGGTTTTCTAGACCGGAGCCGCTATTTTCTTGAAATAGCTCCTCAGTTGTCCTCACGAGGCTGAGTGGACCCCGTTCGATTCCCACTACTTTTCAGAAAATCTGGTAGCGCCGGGAATTGAACCCGGGACCTCGGGTTATGTAGGCAGGAACTGTGACCACTAGACCACAGAGGCGCTCTTAATATATATATATATCTGTGTGTGTATCCGTCCAATTTAAAAGACCCGAAGCTTATGCAAATTTCGATATCGGTATGAACGTGTCCAATATCGATTCCATATCGATTGTCGTGTGCGGTATGAAAGTCCAATGCTCGAAATTGTATAGCGAGAAGTTGGTGGATGAATTTACCTCATCAGCGTAATACTGATCTGCCAAGTTGAGCCCTCAATGGTCCGTAATTACTAATTACAGTCTTCTGGGTCCCCCGTACAAAGCAGCAAAACAATGTCTCTTCACACAGAGGGTCGAGAAATATATCGATAAGCAGACGAACGCTGTGAGACCTGTAATTGCCACTTACAAGTCTGATAGCCCCATTCAGAACTTCATATTACACCGAAGGGCAGGTGTTTTAGAGGCTGAATTGTGGGTAACACCTCCATTATCTCGTGTGCTTGAGTTCTGAACTGTTACTATGGTCGCGCCTGGCTGCCGGTACTCAGCACTGTGGCAGACATCTTGAAGAGTCTTGTCTTACTGAACAGGAAAGCAATCAGTCACACAGAGGCAGTGACGTTGCTTAGCAACGGATATGAATAATCTCTGCTGAAGTGAATTAACAGGTTCTAACGTGAGGCCAAACTTCAGTACATTGTCATGAAGAGTTAAACAGTTCAGAATTTCCCTTATTTCAATTATTTATGCCCTTGCATGTTTCGGTCTTCAGAGACCATCATCAGAGGGACACCTTTACATCAATACAGTTGGAGGCTATTATTACAATATATGTTCTGAACGTTAAAATATATACATGTAAAATAATATGCAATTGGGTATAAATTCTAAAGTCTTTACATCTACAGCGGCTGTTCAAACACTGTAAAATATTTATAATTGGTTTGTTAAGACTCTATTTGAATTCGTAAACCAAGCGGGTTCCTGTCGTCCCTCTTATTATTCCTCTAGACGGGGGCCAAACGTGTGCCCCCCTGTCGTTCTCAAGAAGAGGGTTCTTTGATGCTGCCCTGTATGTGTTTGTGGCGCGCTGTGTTGTTTTTACTTTAAAACATTTATTGTAATAGTGGCTTAGACCTAGCCTCAATCACTGGGCGACCAGTGATTGAGCAGTAGCTACTGCTCTCCGCATTCCAAGCCATTCAACTGCTCTGAAGATGGAGGCGCTACGTTCCTCCGAAACGTCGGCCGAAACGAAGAATACACGGTGCCTAAACCCAGAAGACGAATTCCTTCATTGTCATCGCCGTGAAAACCTCAAAACTTACAAGTAATTCTGCTATCCATTATCCTTTTTAGACCAAAGTCATCATGAAATGTTCTCCTCTGTCTCTTCTTTATATTCCTTATCTTTCTAGTCATTATTCTTTTCCTAGCCTACTTATGTTAAGTAGGCTTTTGTCATCACCACGCAGTCTGTGCCTAAACGCCTTCCCTTCAACTTTGGAATGCATGACCAAATCTTTATTAACTCTGGTATATATACCATGGCAGCTGAGTCCATCTCAACGGCATACATCATAAATCTTTTCCATCAGTTTATGTCCCTATATATATATATACCCTTGTCGTTGCTAGGCAGCGCCTTGTTTACGAGCATCATCAAGGAAAATTTGTCTGAAACGTTGAAGTTTATGATTTGTATTCGGGAGACACTTGATTCGAATCTCCGCCAGGGCACCGACTATCACAAATGAGGTTCGTCGTGGTTTTCTTAAGTACCTTCACAACAACAATGGAAAGCGTCGTTTGATAAATCATAAAGAAGGGTGTGGTCGTCGGGGAGTCGTGCCCCTGACCCTCCATGTAGAGATAACCACATACAGATGAGTCAAGAGGACGCTTTTCTGTTCAGGGCAAGGTTTCGTGTAAGAGCTGGTTAGGTCAGAGAACAGTCTCTGGAGGTAGATAAATAATGATATCTTTTAAATGAAAATGTGATACAGACTGAACTCTGTCGAGACTTCGGACACCTAGGAAAAGAGATTCGAACTAGAGACTGATGTTGAAGCTCTTGACAACACGACTGCCTGTAGATATGTTTCCAGCCTCCCAACTTTCGGGAGGTTTATAAGTGCTTCAATAAGGAAATTTCAGTTACGTGACCTACCAAAATAGAGCGTGTTCCGTTCAAACCTCCCACATTTTAATTAATCATTTCGAACAAATTGTGATAAATTATTGATTATATTTAACACTACATGAAAGAAAAACTCAAAGAATTTTATTTCCGTTTTCCTTCGGTGAAGCTATAGTATCTGGCCGCGTATACCTTGACATGTTAGAACAGTTCCTGTATTCCCAGGTAGACGATCTGCAGCCTAACATAATCTTCCAACAAGATGGAGCGTCTGGGATCTGGATGTTCGGAGGTCCCTCAATGCCACCTTCCAAGATCGCTGCATTGGACGTGGCGGACCAAGTCGGTGGCCACCACGTTCACCGGACCTCACTCCGCTCGATTTCTACCTCTGGGGTTACGTGAAGGACCGTGTGTTCGTGCCTCCAGTGAATGGCCTCCCAGATTTACGAGCCCGCATCCGTGAAACGATTGCTACTGTACCAATGGACATGTTGGAAAGAACGTGGCAAGAAACTGAATGCAAATTGGATATTGTTCGTGCTACCAATGGTGCACATGTAGAGGTTTATTGGGGTGTCAAATAAAATTTTTTTAGTTCTTTTATTTCCTGTAGCTTCATTTTCCAACCATTCATACCCTCTGTTCTAAGATCTGATAAAATGTGGGACATTTGAATGGAATATTCTGTACTTCCAATTTTTATGCACCCAAGGGATATTTATTTCTACATTACAAACTTTGCTCCATTTCGAAGGATGCCGGAATATACTTGTTTACATGAACCCTCTTGTAGCAACATCCACTTAATTAATTCCCGTGATAATCATATGAAAACGGCATTTCTAATAAATTTCTTAATATCACTAAACTGATAATTTTGATAGTGGTCTAAATTCCAAATATGTGGTTCGCAACTCACACATACGAAGCATCATATAGTTCTGAAAAATTCCGACGTTTCAGAGCAATGTGTCGTCTCCACCTTCATGGTCAAAAAGCAAAGAAAGGGCGATCTTCAAGCAGAACAGTTCTGTTTATTTATGTCCCTGACGATGGAGGAGATATGCACCTCCGAAACATATAGCTTTTTCGCAGCTACACAATGTTAAATCCAAGAACATTATACTCTTCATAGTAATGACTGTGAGAATCGAGAATCCAATGAACCATAAAAAACAGAACTATGAACTATTGTATTTCTTTCTCAAATTCTCTTTTTCGTTCCTTTCTCCTTTTCTTCTGCATCTCCACTTCTGCAGTATCTCTCTCCTATACATTCTTTCTTTCTCAACTCTCCCTTCTTTACCTTTTACCCCAGTTCATCCTTTTGCTTTTCGTCCAGAATCTCCTAGCTCTGTACCTCTCCATTCTCTCTTCCTCCTACCCTTCCACTCCTCTGTTGTACTGTCGTCTCTTTACACAGCTGTTGCTTGGCACAATATTCAGTGTGGAGATGGAAGGAACAGGTTCCGCCGAAACACTTGGTAAATACCAACAAATATAAATGGTGTCATAACCTAGAAGATCATGATTTAAATGCCCATGTAGGTTTCGTAAAAGATAAATTGACTTAGTCTGTATTTTCACTCTACCGATCCGCCATGGCTACACGAATAAAATGGCCTCCCTTAAAAGGCTTTCCTTGTTCAGTTTACTATTATGGCTGTTCAGTGCAGCCCGTTGCAGCTTATAGTCCATCCTTATAGGGAACTTACTGGACTCTGAAACCATTACATCTTAATAAATGTCCTTCTGAAAACATTATCTTCTCATTCCTTATCTGTTGCTGCTTTGCAACATAAAATCACTTAATGTAGCGCACTGCCTGTGTATTTGTCGTGAATTGTTGACTTGTTCGAAGAAAACATTTGCTTACATTACTGCTTTTAATTTTGCAAACAGGCATTAAAATGGTAGAGGAAACTGTAACGGCATCTGATTCTATGTTTTCCCTTTGTAAGCAACCAATCAGCGCGAAGGATCGCCTTCATCTGGCTCAGGATACAGAAAAGTTAAAGGCTCTTATGAAGACATCATTGAATCTTCGGGTTCCATAACGTTTTTTGGGGGGGATATTTTGGGGTAGATGAGGGACCGATGGCTTCTCAAGAATTAACTTCGTGGAATTAATAATTCACGATTGATTCAGAAAACCAAGATTCGGTCTCAAACCACTACTAACCAGTCTAACCTCTTTGCTTTCATACAGCCATTGTCAGGAGAACGAGCGGCAGAAGCCTGGGGACATTCTCATGAAACGAAGCGTTTTCTCCCTCCCCCCCCTCCATCACATCAGCGTCTGTCCCTTCGCTATTCAACTTCCATTTAGCCTGCTCTTTACTCTTCTCCCTTTACCTTTCTTTTTCTCTTCGTTATGTTCCTAAAGGAAATGCAAATACTCGTACACTTCCTGCCTCAGAGTACTGTGCTCTTTTTATGTTCTCTACATTTCATGACGTAAATCAGAGTCCAGCTTTGCGTTCTTATGTCCACTCTGTAAAGGTAACATACACGTACTGTCATGCAGTAGCAGTCTACGGTACACTGTTTACGTTATGAAATATGAATCTCCTTTCTAAAGGCTTCATTTAAATGTTTATACCAGAAATCCAAGCCAATCATGATAATACATCTTAATATATGAAATGAGTACGTCTCTTAGCCTACTTTCCTTATTCCGAAAAAATGAAGTTAAGCCTATATCACTTTGCTGTCTACGTGTCTCTATCTATATAAAGGCGCGTCCACATTACTCGTGCTCGTGCTTGTGTTCGCCAGGCTTGTGCGCGTCGGGAGATTCGTCTGGCTTTTACTTGTACTCGTAAATCTTCGTCCACACTACTTCAGTTGCTCGCCAGGCTTCGGCGCGAGAGGATCGGTATTTTCACTCGTAGTGTGTATAGGCTGTAGTCGTATTTTAATTTATTGGCTATAGTTTTTAAATCAAAAATTTCAAATTTCCTTGTCTCGTGACTTGTCATATCGTCCACATTACTCGCGAGCATAGCGAGTCACACGAGCACGAGTAATGTGGACGCGCCTTAAGAGTAACCTTTTTTTTCAATGCGTCAACCAATCTTTATGAGATCTGGTGTATATGTCATGGCACCTGAGCCCAACTCAAGGCTAAAATTTAAGTAAGGAATTTTTATGCTTGTTTTGTACTACGTGCCCAGCCCAGCTCATCCTCCTGTTGTCGATACATTTGCGTTTTATTTGGAATATATAGCATAGAATTGTAGGGTAATTCATCAAACTGAATAGGAAAGGGTTTAGAGGTAAGCATTCGCGACCACACTGAAACAATGTCCCGGAACTTACCTGAAAGAACTGAGAAAACTCACTAAAAACTCAGTGAGGATAGCCGGCGTCTCCGGCGAGGTTAAAACCGAACACCTCCCGAATATGAGTGTAAAATCACTACGGATATTCCAATCAGTTTTACCATCTCATTCTACTTAATGTTAATGTAACAATATGTCGCAAAAGCAAAGCTATCCCTGTAACATGCCGTGGAGGCCCTTAGTATTGTGAGACGTCAAGTCTCCCATATTCTCTAGACAGTGGGCTCACTGATGGTGCTGAAGTTGTTAGCCTTACGCTTCGGCCACCTTTTATCCTCCAGGAAGATTCCTGATACTCATTTCTGTTAGAGGCTGAGTCAACCCCAGGGCCATAGTGCTGCTGGAAGGATTAGGTTAAATGAAAAATCCAATGACAACATCGAGAATCGAACCCGCGACCTTCCGGGTTGTAGCATAGTGCCTCAACCAACTAAGCTACAGCGCGGCCCCAATAATATATCGTGAAAGGTATTTATTAAAAACGCAGAAATACTATCTAAATTCATTCGTCTTGTTTGCTGAAACAGCGTTGTGTTCCACATTACAATTTGCTCCACGGACTTTTTTTGTATCTCCTTTTATTTGTACAATCAGTCCATTAAGGACTATAAGCACATCTTGTGAAATACTTAATCTAAGGCTTAAATACTAATAAAAGAACATGTCAGGGAGAGTAATGCTCCAGTGAGCATTCTCTAGGAACCTATTTCGGATATGACTTTGTTATTGTATGTATTACATTTATGTGAAACCCGTCGTTATGTCGGTTGGCTTATACATTTCGAGTCTTCTGGGCTCGTCTGCTTAGTTTAATTATATACAGGATGTCCCAGGAGGAATGGTTAAAACTTCGGGAGGGCGTCCCTTATGTTAAAGTATGCCGATATAACCCAAAACACCTATGTCCAAAGTTGAACGGTTACGGAGATAATGGCCCGAGAAAAGTGTGGTCTTCTGGCGGGTCCACGCACTGTACCTGTCATCTGAGACGCCTTATGTATGTTTGTCCTTGAGTGCGGTGATTCACACTAGCCGTAAGCTCATGTGGCTCGTATGCTACCTACAGAGCCTACAGAGTACGTTGCGGCAGCATCGTGAATGGCTGGTAAATTACGTGTAGTTGTGCGGAGTTGCTGAAATGCCTTTTGTGTTTTCACACGTTGAATATTGTGATATGCATTTTGTGTATGCATTTTGCGGTGGCAATGCACGTGCTGCTGTTGAAGGGTACCAAAGGCGTTTTCCCGATCGAAGGATTCCATCTCGAAGTGTATTTACGCGAATTCACCAGACATTGCGTGATACTGGTTCTCTTCCGAGTGTTTCTGTGCAGTCTGAAGCGGAGGATGTACGAATGATAAACGCACGAGAGAACATTCTTGAGATGGTTCAGAGAAGTCCGTGTCTGTCCACTCGTAGAATGGCCTGTCGCATCGGCGTATCACGTATGCAGGTGTGGCGAACTTTACATGATGAAGAGTTGTATCCTTACCATGATCAAAGGGTACAACATCTGGAACCAGGCGACCATGCACAGCGTATGGATTTGTGCCATTGGATAAAAGCTCATCCCGAACTATTAAGCGTCATTTTATTCAGTGATGAGGCGTCTTTTACCCTGGACGGTGTAAATAATTTACGAAATGTGCATACGTGGTCCCATAATAATCCACATGAGATAATGGAAACGAAATTCCAAAAGAGATTTTCCGTGAATGTACGTTTAATACAGTTATGTGGTCGGCTTATAACGCAGTCAGCCATGTTACGTCAGCGCTTGCCAGTCATGTGTCATGTATAGTGCTTGGAAACCCTAAGGACAATTATGACATGGCGAGCGAGTATTTTGTACTTCAATTTTATGGCTTCATGTCACTCACAAGTTAGTTTGATGTTACGTACATTATTAACATTACAGAAACCACATATTCCTGCCAGTTTTAATATGTATTTTGAAATCAACAAGTGTGTAACACCGGTCAAAGTTTGACACTTCTCAGGCCATTATCTCCGTAACCGTTCAACTTTGGACATAGGTGTTTTGAGTTATATCGGCATGCTTTAACATAAGGAACACCCTCCCGAAGTTTTGACCATTCCTCCTGGGACACCTGTATTTGCCAGTTTATTTGACTGTGCTGTGATCTTGTCTTTATATTTACGGCTGATGTTTGTAGTTTCTTCCCGTACTGTAGATATGCCTAGATCGGCGTGTAGCAGTCTGTCTGGGACGTACCACAGTGCATTGACTATAGCGCGAAGTACTTCATTTTGGAATCTCTGCAAAATTTCTATATTGGCTGTACTTGCAGTTCCCCATAATGGTGCGCCTTAAGTCCAAATAGGCTTCAGTATTGTCTTGTATACTAGAAGTTTATTTTCGGTAGACAGTTCTGACTTTCTGCCAATTAGCCAATGCATCTGGCAAAATTTAATGTCCAGTTGTTTTCTTTTGGTGAGAATATGTGTGCGCCAGGTCAACCGCCTGTCCAGGTGAAGGCCTTAGTATTCCACGGAGATGATGATAACAGCTTCTAACCTGTGTGCAGTATACATTCATCTGTGCATAGAGAGAAGCATTTGAACCGTAGGTGAGTGAAGGAGCTTCGTGTGAATGTAATTCTGAGAATTCGTTATAACGAGGACGTGGGGACACGCGCGGAAACGGTGCGGAAATGCAGCTCAAATCTGTGAAGTAAACTTTGAGAAGATAAGCAAGTTCATGCATGGTAAAAGGAAGGGTTCCACTGTGAAATCATTCCAACAGTCTCATAAGAAATGCTGAGGAACTCCACAAAGTCTCTTTGTAAAACACATCCAAGTGTCACAGAACTTTCCAAAGACACTTTTACACATTTGCCCTTCTCCGCTTTTAGAAATCCATGAAGAAAAGGACGTTTAGTATTTGACACAAAGCGAGTTAGCATAGCGGTAAAATTTACTTTTGTATTCGGGAGGTGTTTGGTTAGAATTTCAGCTGGCAAAATAGCTAACCTCGTTGTGCTCTGAAAATTTGTATTAAATTACATAAAGTGGTTTTGTTTACACGTTCAATTATTTTTTTTGCCTCTCCTATGTATTATAATATTGAGTTTAGTGTTTTTTTTCTGTCAAATTCATTTGTATGAATTCCCAATTAAATTTCCGGCGAAGATTCATTAAAATTGTAAATGGAAGCCATTAATTCTAGCAAAACATGGCGATGTAAAACTCATTCATGTACTTTCATACGTAATTAAAATGTATTAAAGCGTTCTAGTCTTCCGCAACATTAGAATGTATTCAGTGTTGTAAAACCAGGAAATTATATTATAGTATATTTTAACAGTCAAGTAGAAATATGAGTCAACAATGGATATTTCTAAAAACAAAAAAAAAAAAATCATTGGACTGAAGCCGGGATATAACGGCTGGCTACGACCTGGACGGCTTGGTTTCGATTCCCGGCAGGGACCATAATTTTTTCTGTTCACTGCGTCCAGACCTACTCTGGAGCCCACCCAGTCTCCTATACAATGGGTACCGGGATTTATTTCATTGGGGATAAAACTGTGGGGGCATGGAACTGAACGTTTACCTGCAACTAGTGCCGAGGTGAAGAATACATGGATCTATACATTCATTCCCCCATACACTTTCACGGCAAAGTGCTTAATTAGTTAAGCACAAGGACTTTATCTTTCCTCCTTTAGCCAATGGTTATCGGGCGCTCCTTCCCTTGGGGAAAGTGGCAAGAGCGCGAAGCTCACCACTCACATCCAACTACAGTAGTATCAAGGTCAAGAATACATGGATCTATACGGTTACTCTCTCATACGTCTTCATGGCTTACTGCTTCATTAGTGGCACAGTGGCACGACGTAGTATTCCAGAAGATAGAACGCTTCAGAACAGCTCAATTCCTTCTTAAGGAGCTAACGGTAGCTCAGCTGTTTATTTAAGTCTCCTGAGTTATTTGGAGCCTAAAAGTTCATTACTGTGTAACTTTTCGTTAATCGCCAAACTTTCAGTTTTGGTGTATTCATGTGCACTAAAGGAACCTATTTGTAGCACATCTTACTTGAAGATGTTGTCTTTTTACCAAAATACATGACCGTTTTTATTTCTTTCTTTCGTGTCATTCAAATTTTTAAGTAGAACCGGATGTAGAACAGTGTGAAGTAAATGTTATATTTGAGAGACATGTTCTTATTAATCAACAAATCCTTTTACACATATGAACTTGTGACAACGTAAGAATTGTCACTGTCATTACACAATTTCCGATTGCCGTAAGAACAAATATTCGAGCGTCAATAAGTATCATGAAGGAAAGTTGTTTGTCCCGAACGAGCGGTGTGTATCGTCGATTCTGTGAGTACTCATAACATTTTGATGTGGGTATGATAAAAGTAGTAGACTGTATAAATGAAATGGTTTACGATTGATTATTTGTACTTGTTATTTGTGGGAGATAGAGATGAACTTCGGCCTCGAAATATTATTTGTTAACATGTAGGTTTGGAGAGGATATTGGGTATAATTTTGTAACAATTACATACAGTGTAAGAACTGAGGTTTTCACGGCGGTAACTATGAAGAATGACGCCTTCTGGGATGTGGCGCCATGTAGATCTTGTTTAAACCGACGTATCGGAGGAACATATAGCTTCCATCTTCAGGGTAGAAAAATCCGTGAGCGAGGAACCAATGTGAACAGGTGGCTGCAGGCTGCAAACGTCGATTCACACGAGATCTGTACGGCGTCACATCCCAGAAGGCGGCAGTCTGCAATTATAAACAGAAGAGTCTGCGACGGCATATATATATATACATATATAATGAGAGGAGGTTTTAAGTTACGTTTATCCCACTGGTATAGTGCTCGCATATTACTTATATTATTGGTAAGTAACATATCACAATTATCCAGTATTCATAATGTTTACAATTCTAATATCCTAATTCATAACCTCAAAAAAACTAAAACAGATGGAAACACAAAATTTTGCTCCTTCGATATTGAAAACGTGTACACTAATACGTATACGAATAATAGAAGTGAAAAACATAATTAAACAAGAATACTCTGAAGGATTCTGACGGTGGCGTGAAGCTGACCGCTCATCCCCATTTACTTCACACTTGAAGAATGGTGGAGTAATACGTTCACTCCCCCCTTACATCTTCTTGGACTGGTGCTTGATTATTTAGATCCGGGAACAACTTTAACTTTCCCGTAGATTAATTGACATATCCCATTTCCCTTTTTGCAGATACTGGTACTTCTGGATCTCTGCTTTGGAGACTGGATTGGCTGCCTCACGCGGTGGGTGAGTGTGATCCTTGTGTTTCGGTAGTGTGGTCCAACGAAGAAGATTAGGGAGGAATTGCATATAAATAGCTTTCCCGCAACGTTTTCTTGCCCTATTAACTCTGTAAAGGCGTCTCCACATTACTCGTGCTCGTGCTCGTGCTCGTGTGACTCCCTATGTTCCAGAGTAATTTGGACGATATGACAAGTCACGAGACAAGCAAATTTTAAGTTTTTAATTTAAAAACTGTAGCCAATATATTAAAATACGACTACAGCATATACACACTACGAGTAAATATACGGATCCTCACGCGCCGAAGCCTGGCGAGCAACTGAAGTAGTGTGGACGAAGATTTACGAGCACAAGTAAAAGCCAGATGAGCACAAGCCTAGCGAGCACGAGTGATGTGGACGCGCCTTTAGAGTAACTTGTTACCTCATGGAGTTTGGAGGGATGGAGTACGTACTACATAAGCAGATCGCTTATTTTACAGTTCACTATACAACGCACAAAGTCTTCCTTGTCTGCTGTGTCTTCACCAGTCGTTGTTTGGTAACGGCTTCCAACGGTGGATGTTCCCCTTACTCTGAATTCCCTAACTGACCCCGGCCTCAGCTTCCAGCTTCTAACAGCAGCAACTCACGACGACTGTACTGCACTAGTCCTCTAACTCTCTCACCCACCAAGAAAATCACTTCACTCCAGTGCACAAACACTCGACTCTACTTGGAATGATTTCTAACAAGTCATAGCAAACGAAAACGTCTATGTATAACACAGTCCGTCAGTAATGCAACCAATTGTTCCTTTTTTCCATTATCACTTTAACACAACATGTTTCGGCCCTAGATGGCCATCTTCAGGTGTCTCAATATATAAAAGCTGCTACACTGCATTAATATACTCTAGAATCATACGATATGGTGCACTCAATAAAATAAAATAAAATCCATTAAAATTTTCATCACTTTGGTTAAATTCTATTCCGCCTCACAAAGTGTGTCCTCCACTTGTTTAGAACTAATCGTATATGTTTCTCTCTATGTTTTGTTGCAGCAGCACATTTTTGTGTTCGTTAGCCCCTTGTTAGGCCGCGCCATAGCTCAAGCGGTTAGTCGCTGGCTTCCCATCGCGGCGGCCCGGGTTCGATCCTAGATCTGGTCAAGTGGGTTTTGTGGTGGACAAAATGGCGCTGGGGCAGGTTTTCTCCGAGTACTTCGGTTTCCCCTGCCAATCTTCATTCCACCAATTGCTCCACAATCACCCTCACCTATCATCGGGCTGGCACAATAGGCCAGAAGTGGACGCAGTACAAGGGACTTAGTCCCACCCCAGTAGCAATAAAAAAATTAGCCCGTTGTTCTGTTACGTCTGCAATCTGCAATATGCCCTTTGCTTGTGCTCTGTTCCCTCTAGCAGTGTGTGGTGTTCTCTCCTTATAAGACTATGGTCTTGCGGGTTTTAACGCTGTTTATTTCGATGAGATCGCGACGTTTCGGATGGACATATTGCGTCTATCTTCATCGTCAAAGAGCCATCGCAGATACAGATCAGCGTAAGTGGGCGAATTGCTTATGTCAGTTTCTTTCTTACCTTACGCTTCGACAGCGAAGATTGAGGTGATATGTTCTTCCGAAACGTCATACTAGTTTCATGCTATGGGCGTTACAACCACAGAAAATCGTACTGTTTATATTCATCACTGTGAGAACCTAAAA
This sequence comes from Cryptotermes secundus, assembly GCF_002891405.2. Taxonomy (NCBI): domain Eukaryota; kingdom Metazoa; phylum Arthropoda; class Insecta; order Blattodea; family Kalotermitidae; genus Cryptotermes; species Cryptotermes secundus. Next base: position 158,226 of record NW_019719368.1, on the reverse strand, counting down.
TGCAATATTTTATGTTCACTGGCGGAGGGAAGACCTCCATGCATTTGTGGCCGCAGAATGGCTGGAGTCTATCTCGAGACAAGAGGCCCACTTGAGTTCAGTTCATGAAACATGGCCACGAACTTAACGAAGGCTGTAGAGTTTGATATTCCATTATTTGTGAACTCGATGTCAAAAACAGTTGAATGTTGAACTTGATTTTTATTTTATTTCACACGTCATAGACCAACTTATTATCAGCAAGAATATATATATATATATATATATTGTGTGTGAGTTATCTTTTAATTTATATCAAACGTCAGATCATTCAGTAATTTGTTACATAATCATATGACGTTTATTAGATCTGTTTCAAGATTGAATGGAAACCAAATTCATAGTACAGGAAATTTCGTTGAATTCACTAGAAATGTTCTTGCGTAATATTTGCATAATCAAGATACGGCCTATCCTGAAAGATGTTTTACACAGACAATGATAAAGCGTGCAGTATTACAGAGTGTAGAACGTGTAGACCGTGAGACAAGCAAATGTACCAGCGCCATTTGTAGGCAACGGCTGGGTAAACACGTTTCCACGGCAATGGACACCAAGACAACAATAGAGACACCGTTAGAAATGGTGTTTACTCTTCGGTCCATGCAGAGGGTTAGAAGAAAGAACATTGGTGGAACCGAGTCAATTCTATACGGGACACTGTTAAGAGAGGACTTGAGCGTGGAAGCTGAAGAATCTCCACTATTAGAAGCCGTTACCAGGGAAGGTATGGTGAAGACACAACAGGCTGGAAAGCCTTAGCAGGTGCTGAGGTGATTTGTGAATTGCGGGGATTAGTTGTGGCGCTGTAATTACTTGAATTTCCGAGTTGTGTGTATAAGTGGTCAACAAATCCAGTATCCGATCCAGAACCACGTGTACAGTCACTCTAACACCCGACAGAATTAACTGTAGATCTGTAGACACGTGTAATTTGCCCTCTCTTCCAAATGGAAAATATAGCTTGAGAATTTTCCGAGGACAGGGTGCTGAAGGAAATATTTGAATCTAAAGGGGAGGGGGTTACCATGAGTATTGAGTGACCTGCGTAATGAAGAAATCTTTCATTTGTACTCTTCAGCTGTTATTAACTAACTTCATGGAGCTGAGCACTTCTCGGGAAGTCGCCAGTTGTGCAGCTATTCAAGAACTTCCCAGCATTTTATGGAACACGAAGGTTCATTACCGTGTTCACAAGAGCCCACCACTGGTCCCTATCCTGAGCCAGATGAATCAAGTCCATACAACCCCATCCAGTTTCCTTAAAATTAATTTTAATATTGTGACATACGAACGCATTTCCAGGCCACAGCTCCGTAAATACGTTCCAACACGCAATAACAGGAGGACGTCATCTCTAGCCCACTCCCGAAATATGGGCACACAACAATAGAGGAAGTTGTGTTTTCCATGTCCGCGGTGACGTCACAACCGTGGATAGTGATCACGTTGCATGTGTTTTCTGTAGACCCGACCGACGCGCCAATAGGCTGGCTGGATAGCCATCACGTGATATATGTTTACTGTAGGTCCATGTCCGTTCCTCGGCTATATAAGTAAAGTTAGTAGGTTACAAGTTACAAATAATAGCGGCAGAAGCACGTGAACAAGCAAGGAGATAGCCACGGGAAGTTCGCAGTTGAAGCAGAACCAGAAGTCGGCCTGTGAAGACTTAGCGTGTGGTTATAAGACTTTATTCATGTGTAATATTTGGAGTGTGTGGTTCGGTGAGACTGTTATAGTTCCACTGTTACAAACCCGTGAAGACTAGTGCAGCTAGACTGAAGAGATTAATGTGGAGTGATTGTACATTGTGTAAAGCAGCAGTAGTGTAGTGATTAATTGTAGTTACGACCTGTAAGTATGCAGTAATCCAATTACCAATCCAAACCCGCGTCTTAGTCACTGTGACACGTAACAATATTATGTACTCTCCCTATGTCTTGGTCTTCCTAGTGGTCTCTTTCCTTTTGGATTTTTGAAACACGGTAATGAACATTTATTTCCCACAAACAGCAGTAAATTTCATGACTGCTAGGCAATATTGTTCGAAGGAACATGAAATCATTTGGAAACCCTGATATTATGCAGCAGCTTACTCCGGTTTCAGGTTGGAGAGTGTAGATGAATTCTCTCTGAAACAACTTTCACATACGCCAACCTTACGGAAGAAAAGTCCCATATGTTAAATGTGATTACCGACATGATTTTGGTCCTCAGCGTACGCTGAGAAGAGGATCCATAAATTTGAAATAACGACGCAATATTCTGCATCATAGTTCGACGATAACACAGCCTCATACATGTTTTTGACACGAGATGAGAAATGTAAGAGGAAACTCCAGTGGATTTACGACTTATAACGGTGACCGGATGCAACCTGACGCTCAAATTTTGCAGCACACCAAGAACACTGTCGCGTGATTGAGCGTGAATTTATACGTGGTTTTCGATCGGTAATCAGATTTATTGAACACTTACAGTTCTGTCACTACAAGTACTCGTAATCATAAAAGTTTTACTAATTCCCACGCTTTGAAGTTTATTAGAGCACGCATAATGTCTTCTCAGTCTTCACTAGCCGTTTCTTGGTATCGGCTTCTAACGGCGGATATTTCCCTTCCTCTGTGTTCCCGAACTGTCCCCGGCCTTAGCCACATCATCTCTCGACTGGCTAATTCACAAACCAACCGAATTCCTGACTCCACTTACTGAACTGAACCCTAGACTTATCTGCTTATAACATCTTGGCACGGACCGCGTAGAAACCGCTGCTCCTCTGTTGTCTTCGCGTCTGTTGGAAGGCCCACATAATCACTACTCGGCCATTGCCTAGTAACGGCCGTTGTTTTCAGAGCAACTACCAAGCAACGGCTGTTATATAGATGCTTCTTTCGCGGTCATTGTCTAGCAACAGATCTACATACCAAAATATAAAAAGATAATGTCTCTGTGCTTAATTAGTTAATCACTAGATCCTGAAGATATATGTGGAGGAGTGGAGTTAGAGCTCCTCCACTCTTGACCTCGGCAATACAAAGAGGTTAACAGTGAGCTTCACGCCCAGGACGATTTACCCCCCGAGAAATAGCCCCGGTACCCATTGGACAGGAGTCTGGATGGGCTCCAGTGCCGGTCTGGACGCTGTGAAGAAGAGAAAGAAAACTTGCACAGCTTGGAATACAAGATATTGTGGCATATTTGCTGATGGCAAGAACTGTAAAGCCATCAGAGGTCACCGTTGATAGCGAACGGTTCTCCAAATACGCTCGCTGTTAGCAATAGATTCGTAACACGCAATAATGTGGTAACTGTGAAACGGTTTTCTCTGCGCGGTCCATGCGATAACTACTTGACGCAGCAATAGAAGAACTGATGGAAAATTCTGTATAACAAGCAGCAGCTACGATTACGAGAGAGACTTGAAACGGCAGTTAGAAGAGTACGGGTTAGTTTGCGAGGCACTCTCCGGCCAATAAGGACATGAACACACAAATTGAGGAAGCTACGGCGTTGCCCGTTACCAGGCAACAACCGTAATGCGTGCTGTAGTAAACTGTAGAGCGTGTGAATTAGCGATAGCGCTATTGTTACTTGAAATTAGGTTCTGTGAGAGTTCAGTTAATCAATTACCGATCCAAATCATGTCTATAGTCACACTGTATCACGTGACAGTGTAAATATTTTTTCAAATAATTCTTTCTGCACTAAGAAAACAACGATCGGAAAGTATCTGACATTTAAGGGGTTGTTTTCGCGGCCGTGGACAATTTGTAGACTGTCAGACCAGATGAGGAGACTGTTAAGATTTTAAATACTCCTGCGCTGTCCATAACAACGATCCAGCATTTCAGAGTGCATATTTACAATCACCAGATTTCTAAATGTAGATATCTCAACGTAAATATTTACTCCAGCGAGATGAGAATATCGCTTTCCTGGGGCAGGACCAGTCTACATGTAGCTTGTAGTCTTACCCGTTGTAGATGCTATATTGACACACGGATATAGTGGAGCCTATCATTGCCTGGAGAGGATAAACATTGTTCTTGCGACTGAAAATAATACAACAGAGTTCAGAGAATAAGCAAATATGGTTATGTTTTTATTATATTTGCTTTGGGGAATCAGACTTGCCCGCTATGAATGTTCCTCGCAGGGTCACGCACCGACGAGATCAAGCATTAACACTGATAGAGCCGAAGAGTTTAGCACGTAAATGAAGTAGTATAGCATTACTGGCAAAAGATGGCATCAGCTGTGAAATACTGATTGTTAGGGGAAATAATAATCTTTCACTTGATACATTTTCCTTGCTGTTTGAAGGTCATCTGAGGAATATAATTATGTTCTTAGCCTATTTTCCGTATTAAAAGAATAAAATTAAGCTTCTTAGATCACCGTTCTGTCTGTGTGTCTATGTATCCCCTCTTATTAACTTCTGTACAATCTTTATGAAACTTGTTATGTATATCATGACACCTGAATCCATCTCATTGGCGTGCTTCATAAACCTCTCTCAGCAAGTCAAAATCAAAGTCATGTTACAACTGACGGTCGGTCAGTCTGTCCGTCTTGGTTTCGAGCCCCAGCTCAGATATTTCTTTTGAATGAAAGTTACTGTCTTGTCCGTGTGGGGCGCCCTCTCTGACGAGAGGTCGGGTCAGTCATTTGTCAGTCAGTTTGTTTTTATATGTCCGCTGTCTATATTTACATAGATTTACAATACACACTTATTACTTATTTATGTACAATATATACAAGGCCTCTGTCAGGCCTCTGTCAACAGTCTGTGTGTATGTGCATCCCCCCACTGTTGCCAGGACAAGGCTCGGTAAAGACATTACGGGGGAAACGAATACACAAGCAAAATACAGTAATTGTTGGACGCTTCATTCTCTATGGGTCCCTGTCGTATAAATGCAAGTAGGCGATTGGTTCCTTCAAAGGCCGAGAAAGACTGCGCTGACAAGGCTAGCAGCATATAAAAAAGACAGACCGGCCCTCTTGTCAGAGAGGACGCCCCACAAAAACAAGACCTAACTGTCAAATAATAATAAATATGTGGTCAAAAGCCCCAGATGGGGCTTGACACCTAGACTTACTGACTGACTGACCGTTAGTCGTAATGTGACTTTGACTTTGGGTACTTCCCAGAACTTCTCGTAGTTCTCTTCAAGCTTACCCTAGAACAGCTTTGGAGCTTATAGTGCATATAGATTTAAGCTCGCTGCAAACTTGCGCATGGAGATGACACATAACTTTCCTCTGTATAGAAAGAGATGTTATTTTTATGGCAACTGTGAAACCAAAAAAGAGGCAATTATATGTGTCCCATTGATGTGTCACCGGATATTGAAACGAGGAAGTAGGAGACGCGTGGGGCAGGGATGTGTAATAAATCGTTCGGAAATAAGCCAGAAGCCAGAATAAAAGTAGGAAAACCAAGATTCAGATGGCTGGAAGATTTATGAGATCTAAGAGTGAAGTTATTATGGCACGCAGACCCGTTGCTAGCCAACGACCGCGAAATTAACAACTACACAACAGCCGCTGCTAAGTAATTGCTCCGCAAGAAAACATGTTTCCACAGCAACATTTACATTGCAACAGAGGAAAGTCATTTTCTGTGTGGTCCGTGCAAAGGTGTTACAAGTATGAAAACTAAGTAGAAAATAAAAATATTGGTCGATGAGACTGAAGCTGGCGAAGACCAGCAGCAATTTAACCGGCCGACCCGAATGGAGTTAGAGAGTGACTGGTTGGTGAGTGAGTTAGAGAACCGTTGAGGTTCAGTCACTGTGACCTGTGGCCGTGAGAAGCTGGTAGCTGAGACTGGGGACAGTTCGGGAACCCAGACGAAGATGAACGTCCGCCGTTGGAAGCCACGACCAAACAAAGTCTACAGGAGATTATAACAGACTGAGAAGACTATGGCGCCCTAAAATAAAATGTAAAATGTCACGCGCTGTATCAGAGATTCTAATAAATCTGTCTATAGTCGCTAGAATCACGTGACCGTGTGTATCCAGAAGGAAGATAATACAGAGTAGTGAGTATCTGCCATAAAGGACTCCAAGAGCCTTAGAAACACGTCGAGCCAATATAAGTAAATAGGTAAGTACTATAAGAGAGAATTGCCCTCTGCTGCTTAACACTCCTGCTGCTGATTCGGGGGGGGGGTCCCTAGGTTCAAATTTCGCTCGAAATCTTTCATCACCGAGCATATTGGTACAGCAAGTAAGGATTTTAATTTGTATTCGCGAGGTAAACGATTCGAATCTCGGTCAGGACAGCGGCTGTCTTGATTGCGGTATTTCATTAATTTCCACAGTTCCTCCAGCCAAATGCTAAGATAATACCTCACTTTTACCACAAGCGCTGCCTTCCAAATAATTGTCATTCATCCCTCCATATAAGTGCTGTAGAAAGACGTGGAGGCCTATATAGGACACTGTAAGCCTTCTCGTTTTCTTTAACTTTGCTGTGTATAGATATAAATTTTGAAATACGCTCCAAGACCTAAGGATTTTGGACAGACTTGTGCTGTGTTGTGCACGAGAATGTCTTCCTGCTGAGATCAAACGAGCAGATTCTGTCGGATTCCTTTCCGTAAAACAGGAAATTTATGTGGAACCTGGCATTGAATTCGACAGGCTTGCATTCTACGTGTAGCGTCAGTTACGGCTGAAAGAGATCAACACCAAATCGACTCCAATATTGTCCATGCGATTGTCATCATGTAGGAGTGTGACGTCATTATTTCGTTAATGTTATTTACAGTCACGGAGCTGAGCCCTTCTTGAGAAGCCGACAATTCTGCAGCTACTCAAGAATTTCCCAGCATTTTATGGATCCGAAGGTTCGTTACCGTGCTCACAAGAGACCTCCACTGGTCCCTATCCTGAGCCAGATAAATCCAATCCATACCATCCCATTCTACCTAAGATCTATTTTAATATTGTGCAATCACCTGCATCTTGTTTTCCTCAGTGGTCTCCTTCCGTCTGGCTTTCCTACCAGTATCCTATATGCATTCCGCTTCGCCTTCATTCGTGCTACATGCCCTACCCATCTCATCCTTCTTGAATTGATCACCCAATGAATCCGTCAAGGTCCGTGGCTTCTTGTGGTCTTTCATAGCAAGCTTATTTTTAAGGCGAGGAGCTGTTAGCCCCACGCAAAACCCCCGAAGCTGGAAGACCACACCTTGTCGTCCGTCCACTACTGGTTATTCAGTATATTCGCAGCTACCCTCCATATCTGGAGGGCGTCTCCTCCATCCGCACCTTGAGGACGCGCCATGCCGTGGTTTCTTACCTTCAATAATCGAAACTCGTCCTGTTCTCTACGGTGTGTGTTCGATAGCTGCGTGACGCAACAGTGGGAAAAAGTTTGAAACGGAGTTTTCTATGCGGCCAGTGCCAAGGTGTTATAAACAGGACAAGTTTAGAGTTCAGTTAGTTATGATGAGCACATGAACACGAAATTCGAGGATTTTACAGCGTTGGAAACCTTCACCAGGCGACAACCGTTGAGGATACAGCAGACTGACAAGAATTAATGCGGGCTGTGGTGAACTGTAGAGCGCGTGAATTAGCGAAAGCTCTGTAGTTGCTTGTAGCTACGGTCTGTTAAGTGTTCAATAAATGCAATTACCAATCCAAACCCTGTCTATAATCACTCACAGACGTGACAGTATTTCAGTCACTATGCTGTCTGAGCTATGCCAACTCTGTTTGTATCTATACAAATAAAAAGACATGCCCAACTCCCAGACACTCTTCAGCTTGATATGAATCAAACCCTTATTTCAGTCTGGCATAAGAACGGTCGCTCAACTGGTTAAGAATTTGCCTACATTTAGTATTACCTAAATGTTCATTGTTGTGTTCGATATAATCAATTTAGGATTTTTTGTTTCTTACTTGGCTTATTCTTCGACCGTGAAGATGGAGGCGAAATGTGCCTTCGAAACGTATGTTGACTTTCAAGTACAATACTCCATTATATCCTAGAAGATAGAACTCTTTTAAAGGTAAATAATTTACTGGCTATAGCTAATTTTATCAAAGTTCTGGGTCAATTTGTCCACATTATTGAAAGCACTGCTGGACCGTGAGAGGCCGGTTTCGTCTCAAGGCTGATTTCGACAGTGTTTAACGCTTCGCTGGTTCCTATTTGAGCCATTAATGGAACCTATTCCGTGTAACTAATTAAATTCAATGAAAGTCTCGAGGTTCCCGGATTTCTGTGCTAGCAGAGCTCTGTCCCCCAGTGTTTTCGGCTTGATGAGCGATTGAAGTGAGGATTTGGGTCTTCAAGCTTCCCAGATTCAACACTGGAAGCGCTGCTCTCAATGTCTGCCCCACTGTTACCTAGATATTTCATCCGGTTCAGTGATTCTGGAGTGAAAATTCCTTAACTTCTGCTCATGACCACAACAGATAAATATCCGAGACCCCATCTGGTACAGTAAACACTCTCGCCAACCAAGATAAATCGGAATTACATTAATTGTGGGCTTGAATCTGAGGTTGTCATAGCGTCCACTGATATGTGATGTAGCGTGGTCTTGTAGAAGCTCACATATATGTCGGAGCCGCTACTGTTTGATACATGACTAACATAATACCGTCCACACTGGTAGTACGTGCCATATAACTGAGAGATCAATAAATGAATCTTGCTACCAGTTTCATAAAAACCAATCAAAGAATCAACATTACTGTTAGTAGTTAGATCATGGAATAAGTGTGCTCAGTCGGTAACACTTCTGCCTGTATTCGGCAGGTGAGAAGTTCGAATCTCAACCGGGATTTCGACTACCTTGAAGGGACTTGCCCCCCTAGTTTTCCTCAGGATATCTAGGAAAACGACTGGATATTAGCTTACAGATTAAGTCATGGCCGCTTCCTTCCACATCCCTTCAAAGTCATGAATAATAGAGGGGTACATTTCCCCTTATGCATAACAAATTAAGCACCACGTCATGAAGACTTGTCAAGGAGTGAATGTATAACTCCAGTTTTTTTAGTTCAGCACTAGATGGAGGTGAGTGTTCAACTTCACGCCCTGGCCGCTTTAATCCCAGGGAAGGAATCCCTGGGACCCATTTAAGAGATTGTGTGGGTACCAAAGCCAGTCTGGACGTTATGGAGAAAAGAAACGCCACTTTTAAACAGACGTACAATTATGATACAGAATATGTATTGTTGCATATTTGCTCAAAGCAAGAACTGTTAGAGCTGAGTCGACCCCAAGGGCTGGAAGGATTACGTCAATTGAAAAATCCGATGACCTCATCGGGAATCGAACCCGAGACCTTCCGGATTGTAGTATAATGCCTCAACCAACTACACTACCGCTTGCCCCAACCTCAACCCACCTTCTACCACATCACTAATTCCGTGTTCGCAACTGCAGGCTGCCTGCCTTCCAGGAGGCTCCTGCATTGTAGTATAATTTGCCTTTGGGGAATAATTCAGACCAGAATTATTTGTTTACTGTATGCAGCCCATGATTTTATGCGTGTGAGGAGAAGAGAGGAGAGGTATGGCAAAAAAAAGGGGAGGTTGGAGGGAGGGTAACGCATTTTAGTTAATCCTTTTTCCTCACATATAGTATACATATGTTTCGTATTACACTCAAAATAAAGAGCTATTATTCTTACTAACTCCATACAGCTGAACAGCTGTATACAGCTTCTTGAGAAGCCGCGAGTCATCGAGATACTCAAGAATTTCTTAAATATTGTGTAATATAAAGGTGTATTACTGTGTTCAGAAGTCCTCCCACCTGGCCCTTATACTGAGCCAGATTAATCCAATCCATACCACCCCATGCTATTTTCCTAAGATCCATTTTTTATTATTCTGCTACCTACTTCTAGGTCTTCCTAGTGGTCTCTTTTCTTCTGGCCTTCCCACTTAAATCCCCTTAGGCATTTTGTGTCTCGCATAAACTCGTTGCATCCTCTACCAATCTCATCCTCCTTGACTTAATCATTCTAATTACATTTGGCGAAGTGCACAAGTAGCGAAACTCCGCACCACGTGATTGTTCTCGTGGTCCTAACTCTTCATCCCTCTTCGGTCCAAATATTCCCCTCAACACCCTCAGTCTATGTTCCTCCCTTGATGACAGAGACCGACTTCCACACCCATACAAACCCTCAGGCAAAATTATAATTTTGTATATTCTAATTCTTATGTTTTTGGACAACAGACGAGAAGACAAAAGGTTCTGGACTGAAGAGTAGCAAGCATTACCCGAGTTCAATCGCCTCTTAATTTCCTCCCCAATCAGGTTCTGATTTCTTACTGTCGTTCCCAAATATGTGAACTGTGCCACATTTCCAAAACATCTGTTTCCTATCTTTATGTCATGATTTTGCCCTGCATTTTGGTGACGAGACAGCAACCTATACTTAGTTCTCGTTGTGTTCACTTCTAGACTAACCTCCTCAATAGCTGTTGTGTCCCCAAACATCTTTAAATATTTGTTTTGTTCAATGGGGACACAGTATTTTCTATGATGTAAGAGATGGATTTTTAAATAAAGGTTACAAATATCTGAGTTACGATTGATTGCATTATAATGTTCACACTTAATTTCCGTGGGAATTTATCATTTGTTTTACATATTCACCTCGTTGCTTCAAGTCATAATTGAGTAGAAAGACATACTTAACGTCATTCTTAATTTAATTCAACCCGAGTTCAAATGACTTTGACAATATAGGAAATCTTCTACGCAGTTTTAATCTATCAACGATTGACTAAACAAATTTATTTCGCATAGTTCTCCAAGTATAATTAAAATGATCAAGTCAAGGAGGATGAGGTGGGCAGGGCATGTAGCACGACTGTGGGAGACGATGAATGTGTATAGGATATTGGTTGGAAAGACAGAAGGAAAGAGACCACTGGGAAGACCAAGCGTAGGTGGGTGGACAATATTAAAATGGATCTTAGGGAGATAGGATGGGATTCTATAGATTGGATTGATCTGGCTCAGGATAGGGACCTTGGAGGGCTCTTGTGAACACGGTAATGAACCTTCGGGTTCCATAAAATGCTGGGAAATTCTTGAGTAGCTGCAGAATTGGCGGCTCCTCAAGAAAGGCTCAGCTCCATGAGTAAGTAAGTAGTTCTACTGGGCGATTTGGCTCTGTCCATCCTTAGTCTAAAATTAAATACAAAGAATATAAAGTACTGGACGACGTACACTTGTCGAAACACGTGTATAATAACCAGATTTAATTTAAAATTATATTTTCTTGAAAAATATCTCCAAACTTTTGTTTTTATTATCAGACACTCATTCGCCAATCGAAAGTTCGTAATAAAAATCGATCTCGCGGTTTTTAAGGAGTTTCACGCCCTGAGCCACCCGCACTGCTTTTCTTAATTTCAAAATAAAATGAGGCTTGTAAGATCACGAATTGTCCAAATCTATATTTGCCAGGTAACGGCTGCTTTTCTAGTTCCACCGCAAATATAACCATTAAACTGACGACCCTGCACTACCACGAAGTAAGGAGACCTGGAATTGTATAACCCGCGTCACAATAAACAAATGGGCTTTGTTTCAACTGAAATCGAATTGGTATTTTGAAGAGTTTTTGCAGTAACATTCAGTAGCAATTCATCTCTTAGAATAAATTTCCGGGGGGGGGCAATCGAGAAGTTCTTTGGAATGCGCGCGCACTCTTCACGCCCTATTTAACACGCATTATGGAGAAGAGTCGTAACAAATGGCAAAGCATTTGTATAATTATACCATTTTGTGGGAAGAAATGGGAACTTCATTGAAATTTGATCACCAACAAGGCAATTCCGTGCCCAGTAAAGAACAAATTTTCAAAGCTGTTGTCCCTGTCGTCGGAATAGCGCAGCCGGTATAACGACTGGCGACATGCTAGCCGGCGGAGGGATCGGAGTTCGAGTCCCGGTAGGGTCAAGAATTTTCTCTTCTCCACGTCGTCCAGACCGGTTGTGGGGTTCACCCAATCTCCTATCCAATGGATACCGAGGTCTCTTTCCCCGGGAGCAAAGCAGCCGGGACGTGAAGCTGACCACTGACCTCCAGCTAGTGCCGAGGTAAAGAAAACGTGGATCTACACATAGTGTAGTGTAGTACACGTAGTGTTTAATTAGTTAAGCACAGGGACAACTTTACTAACTTACCTCTTTAATCCCTGTCGCAATGCGCATGTACTAGATACCCCTTCTATGTACCTACCATGAGATGGAAATATATATGATTATCGTGATTGTAGCCGGGGTTTTGGATTGATGACAGAATTTGTTGGACTCTTTGATACATAACACTATAATTAACTGTTCGCCATTACATGCACATTCACGTCTTCACTGCCGTTGCTTGATAGCGGCTTCCAACAGCGGATGTTCCTCTTCCTTTGGGTTCCAGAACTCTCTCTGGCCTCAGCTACCAGCTTCTAACAGCGGCGGTTCTCTAACTGCAACTGCTAACTGGTTCTGCTTATAACTCATCGGTACGGACCGCGTAGATAATTATCTTCCATTATTGTTATATTCTATTGTCGTAGAAACACGGCCTTTCTACGGAGCTGTTACTTAGCAGTGGTTATTTTATAGTTTCTTGTTTCGCGGTCGTTGCCTAGCAACGGGTCTACATGTATTAATGTGTTCTTCAGTGCCGTGCTGTAATAAGAGCAGTGCATCAAAAGAGTGAACTATTTTTTATTGTTAGTGGCGTGGGACTAAGTCCCTTGTACTGCCGCCACTTCTGGCCTATTGTACCAGCCCCAGATGATAGGTGAGGGTGATTGTGGAGCAATTGGTGGAATTAAGATTGGCAGGGGAAACCGAAGTACTCGGAGAAATCCTGCCCCAGCGCCACTTTGTCCGCCACAAAACTCACTTGACCAGACCCGGGTTCGAACCCGGGCCGCAGCGGTGGGAAGCTAGCGACTAACCGCTTGAGCTATGGCGCGTCCCAAGAGTGAACTAAATCAGATTCTCAAGCAATCTGGACTCAGTACAGATTTGTTTTATGATCTTTTTCTTAACCGGCATTGCTTTCCGGGGGCCACGATTGGTTGCCGAATATGATAAAGGCAAAGTCTTTCCTATGCTTAATTAGTTAAGCACCACGCCATGAAGACGTATGGGGGATTGGAAGTAATAACTCCATCATTGTTTTCTTCGGCATTAAGTGGAGGTGAGTTATCGGCTTCACGTCCGCGGCTGCACTACTCCCTGAGGAAGGAACCCCCGGTACCCATTGTATAGGAGGCTGGGTGGGCCCCAGAACCGGTCTGGAAGCGGTGGAGTTGAGAAGCATCTCTTGCGTCTGCCAGAAATAGAAACGCAGGCCGTCCAGCTCGTATCCCGTCGCTATACCGACTGAGCTATCCCAGTTCAGTTGTTGAAAATTAAAGTTCTAAAATATTGTTATAAGACCCTTTCTTCTCACTTATCTCGAAGACCGCACGACTTGGGGACAAGAATATATCAGATAAAAATATACACGTATATGTTTTGCATTTGCAGTTTCTATTGAAAATGTTTTTCTAGACCATACACATTTAGCGAGGTGCAAGCAGGAACACTTGTAGGTCTTCATGCGAAATTGCCGTTAGACACGTCCAAATTAAATTAGAAATTGGGAAGTTTCAACAAATAGCATTTCGTATAGTTCTCCGGTATGAAAAATCGTTAATATTTCTCGCATCTTTTTATAACCCACATTGTGCGAAAATTATGTGATAAATTGTTCCTGGTTGGTGGATTTGTTAATTAGTTTAATCTTAACTCTTTTCTTCTAAAACAAATGAATTGCTTAACAATAAAGGAAGTGACAGTCGGTCACGGTAGCCGCACGGGCTAAGGTATGTACTGTCTTCGCTTGCTCGGAAGCTGGGATCGTGGGTTCGAATCCCACTCAAAGCATGAATGTTTAATTTTTGTGTGTGTGCCTGTACGTGCGTGTTTTCTGTGTTTGCGTACAAGTAGAGGCCTTGCAACGAGCCGATCATCCTCCCAAGGATTCCTATTGAAGGTCTAAAGGCTCGTCCACATTACTCGTGCTCGTGTGACTCGCTATGCTCGCGAGTAATGTGGACGATATGACAAGTCACGAGACAAGCAAATTTTAGATTTTTAATTTAAAAACTATAGCCAATAAATTAAAATACGACTACAGCCTATCCACACTACGAGTAAATATACGGATCCTCACGCGCCGAAGCCTGGCGAGCAACTGAAATAGTGTGGACGAAGATTTACGAGCACGAGTAAAAGTCAGACGAGTCTCCCGACGAACACAAGCCTGGCGAACACAAGCACGAGTGATGTGGGTGCGCCTTAAGATCTAGTAAATCGAAGGGAAACGGAGAATTTCATTGAGGTAGGGCAAGGTCAATATTGGGGCTGTAGCGGTAAAGGTAAAAAGAGGAAGAGATAAATTCGTAAGAAATCTCGTTACGTTTTATTCGCCACTAGTTTTGGATTTGTCGCCCTTCCTCCTACCTAATTATGACTTCATTTTACGTCTCCACGTCCACTTCTCTATAAATCCTTATTCCTGTCTTCTTTAGTTCCGTCTTTCATCCGTTGTTTCACTTACATCGTTTCCAACATGCCACTTCCTTCACTTATCTGTAGCCGATAGTCTTCTATAGGTACAACAAGAAGTTCTGGGAGCACCTAAACGGCCGCTTTCCTTCGATAAGACAAAGGCCGCATTTAGAGCCCAAAACCGGGAGAGGAGAAGCAGAGATACACAGACAGGGAGATCATCTCATAAACTTCACTTTATTTTTCTCTTCCTTGGCACTACAGCCCCAGTGGGTCTAGGCCTACCTCCATGAACTTTTCCGTTCACTTCGGTTTTTCTAGATCTTACACGTTCGGTAGGACTCCTTGGGCGGGTGATCAGCTCATCTCAAGGCCTCTACCTCTACACAAACACAGAAAAACGCACACACACAAACTAAACATCCATGCCCTGAGTGGGATTCGAACCCACGATCCCGGTTTCCAAGCGAGCGAAGACAGTACGTACATGCCTTAGACCGCTCGGCTAAGGTGACCGGCTGTTAGGTGGATGAGAGTCCGCAAATTGCGATGAAGCTCTCTGCATATCTGCGCCCTCTCGCAGCCAATGTTCTAGATCTAGAAGGCTTTGGCTTTAAATCTATTTTAAATTACCTTGATAGACGTGACTTATACCATCACGTATCTACCGTCACGTATGCTAGCGCTACGCGCTTAAGTTTGCGATCCCTGCTTCCAACAGTATTATCATCAGGTTCATAATGCGCAAAAGAAAAAATATCCGAATTATGGCAAATTACGAATCAGTAACATTTCACTATATACTGTAAACAGCTTTCAAAATGTTTATGAAATTCAATATGAGAAATATTTGCAGGACTATATTCTGCTCTTGCGACTTTGACTCATATATTTACTTGTTCCACGCTTATGTTACGTAAAACCATAAATGGATTTTCCTTTATCCTGTTAACCATATCATGAACTTCGTTTAAATTCTACATTCTACATATTTATACTGCTGAAATATTTATAAATTTATAAACCACCCAACATTAAGGTAAATAAACTATGAAAAACACAATTTGGAAAACCTCTGTGCTGTATTACGAAGTATACTGTTCAGAATCCTATTCACAGACGTCGGAATTATCCTAAATCCGGTCTCTGGAAGTACTGCACTACAGCGTAACCATATTCTCAGCACTCCTCTAATGTGACGAATCTTCCGCATGACGCGTTTCTGCACTTACAGTGCCCCTGTCACGTTAATTAGATATAAATGTCTATTACGTTCGTTTCAGAGTTGATGTTGGCAGTGGAGAAATAATTGCACGGTCGTGATTGCTTGCCGGGGGTGTTGAGTTCGGCACTGCTTCTCACATGCTAATGAAATACTGGCCTCTGTGAATCCCCGTGCTAGAGTTTCGACTCTATATCTCTGCCTGTGTACACCGAGCGTGGTTTTGCGCCCAGCCCAATGCCACACTTAAGCTCCATGGGTTACCCTAATTAACTTCAATTGTTTCCACAGAATGAACACATAAACAAGATATTAAATATCGTAAAGCAGGAAACAAAGGTAAAATTGTCCCTCTGTTTAATTAATTATTGAAGACGTATGTGGGACTGGAGACACAGTTCCGCGTATTTTTAACTTCAATACTAAATAGAAGTAAATTATGAATTGTCGAGAAGAAATTAAAATAGAAGTGAAACTATAATAAAATTGTAAAGGTATGAGAGTCCAATGCTTTACAACTTTGACTCAAAAGGGCTGCTGCTACTACATTGTCAGTTGAGCGTAAAAAAATGTTACAAATAAAACCAAGACAAAAATTATGAAGTTTTACATTCTGGGATATAACGCCGTGTAGTCCATTGAAAGTAAAACCGACGTTTCGAAGGAACATATTCGCTGTCGAAGAATAAGGCACGTAAGAAACCAGCTTGAAGCAGATAACAAGCTAGATGCTTGCTTGGATTACCCCTGGAACCTAAAGATGGAGGAGATATTTTCCATCGAAACATCAGTTGGCTTTCAAAGGGCTATAAGATGTTATGGCCCACAAGATAGAGCACCTCATGTTAACCACACATATGAGAACCTCAAACCCTACTAATGAAAATTATTAATCTATTTCTTAACTTAAAAACTTTAAAATAAATTTCGTCATAAATATATATATATATATATATTCTCCGTGCTTAATTAAGCGTCACTACATTGACACATATGGAGGGTTGGAGGTACATCTCCACGCATTCTTGATTTCGGCACTATATGGAGTTGAATGGTGAACTTTAAGCCCTGCCCGCTTTAATCCGAGAGAAACCCCCCTGCTCCCGTGGAATAGGAGGCTGGGTGGCCCCCAGGGCCAGTCTGGAAGCGGTGGACACATGCGCAGTGCGAATCACAAATCTGCTTCTTGCTTTCTTTTAAGATCTTTAAAAAGTTCCGTCCACATGGCCATTCAAGAAAACACGAAAATTAAATTTTACTTTCAGCTTTTGCTTTATGTGGTTGTGGAACTTGGTCTGTCGTTCTGAATTTGTGACATCGCTAACCGGATCGATTTGTATTCAATGCGGTGCTTCAAAATGAGACCCAATTTCTTTTGCACTGAATTCCTGCGCATCGCTCTCACGCTGGCTGAGTCAAGACGGAAGACACATATCTCCCTCCCCCCTACGTCATCTGAGTGAGTCAAACTCAATTCGAATTGGCTGAACTCCTTTCTGTTAATGTGACAGCGGCCGTAGGAAACTAGCATTGATTGTGGGTGTTATTTGACGAAGTGCTGAGAACATTTGAAACAAAGAAAAAGTAACGGCAGGTTGGATAAAATTTCACAGTGAAGAAACTCATAATTTGCATTCCTCCAGTCTTCACTTAGTAGCAATTAACTTTCATCCCAGACTGTCTTTTATGAACATACGCCAGTCTGCATTTCTGTAGACGAACATTAGAAAATAAAGCAAAGTGTATCTACAGCAAAAGCCGTAACAAATCACCGAATTTTAAAAATTCCATAAAAATCTAATATACAGAATGTCCCAAAAGGAAAGGTCAATATTCAGGCAGTTCACGGTGACGATCATTCTAAGCAAAAAGTGTATATGTACACGTGTCCTATTCCGAGCGGTTTCCGAGATACAGCTGTTTCACTGTACAGTACACTGTACAGACGAGCAACACGCCATGTACTCACACGAGTTGCACCGAGATAGAGCTATTTCACTGTACAGTACACTGTACACTGTACAGACGAGCAACACGCCATGTCCTCACACGAGTTGCAAAGTGCATTGATGTTTATGGTGGAATTTTCGAAAATTTATTATACTGGGTAAACTGTACCAACTTTGTCACTTGAACAATAAATACCGGTATTAGAAACAGTACGTAATATGAAGAAAGCAGTCTTCTGGGATTTGGCACAGTGTATATGTGGATATGTGACTGCTTTCTTCATAGTCACCGCCGTGAAAGCCTCAAATCTTATCACAGTACGTAATATCTCTTCCTTATCAACAGTTTTGGAACTGTACAGTGAAACAGCTCTATCCCAGAAACCGTTCGGAATAGGACACGTGTACATACACACTTTTTGCTTAGAAGACCGATACTGTGACGTCCTAGAATATTGACCTTTTCTCCTGTGGCACTCTGTACTAGAACTTGCATATTAAACTCATCATCATCAGTAATCTGTCAGACGACAGGTCCACAGTCTCTTCCAAAACAATTTCTCCACTTAATGCGATCTAGAGCTTTCTCCTTCAAATGGCAGTATCCTCTTCTGTCCCCAAGGTCATCCAGAATCTTCTTACGTCTTCTTCCTCGTCTTCTTGTCACTTCTATCCGCCCCTCTATCTTTCCTTCAATATCTTCCTTTAGAAGGCAGTTTCTGCGTAAAACATGGCCAATCCAATTAGCCTTCCGTTTTCTTATTTCGTGTAGGATATTCCTCTGCTCACTGACTCTAATTAACAATATTAAACTCAAATAAAAAAATTAAGATTAATATATAGAAGAATGAAAATTGGTTGCAAAATTTATGTGCGTGTTCTCTCAAGGAGAACACTAAAGTATTACCTGATGATGGACACAGGGTTTGAACGAAACATGTGATGAACAGAGTTACTGAGTGAATGAGAGCAGTATGTGTACATAAAGCATACACTTTCATCGTCATAAATCAGTACTGTGAAGAATAAACACAAAAATCACAAGTATCTATTCTATTACGTCAGCAAGGTGCTAAAATACGTAGGTAAGTAAAAAATTATACGCACTCTTGTTTTTCCAATCCATATATACAAAAGTAGGGGTTGAACAAGAACTTCACTTTTCTACATAGTCTCCTCCCTTCTCGATGCACTTGGTCCACCGGTCCAAAACCTTGCGTATTCCCTCCATGAAGAAAGTTTTCGGTTGTTCGCGCAACCATTTAAGCACCGCTTCCCCCACGTCTCTGACCGTAGAAAATCAAAAACCTCGTAAAACATCTTTGAGCGGTCCAAAGAAATGATAGTCGGAAAGGGCGAGATCTGGGCTGTAGACAGGCTGTTCCAGCACCTCGAAACAAAAATGGTTAATGGTTTCAACGGTTTGGCCGTCCTTGTGTGAGTCTTCATTGTCATGCAACAACAACACTTTCTTCGATAATAGGCCACGGCGTTTGGTGCGAATTGCTGGCTTCAGATTGTTGGCCAGCAAATCACAGTATCTGGCACTCTTGATCGTACACCCTTTTTCCAGGTAGTCTTCCAGTATAGGCCTTTTGGGTCCCAAAAAACGGTTAGCATCACCTTTCCTGCAGAAGATTGAGTCTTGAATTTCATCTTCGTTTGCGATCCCGGGTGTTTCCACGCCATACTCTGGCTTTTGGATTCTGGCTCATAGTGATGAACCCACATATGAATTTCAGCCCCTGACACACCTACCAATCAGAGAAATCGGATCACTATTCTTTGTTAATCATTGGTGCACACCGCTAGCAGAGCGGCCATGTTTACACTGTCACATCATCAAGGAAAATGATGCAACCAAGATAAAACTTCGATCACGTGACCACAGTAGTACCAACTCTAACAATGCATGCGTAGGAGGCAGTGTGACAAACCTAAAGATGTGTTATGGAGAAAGGGAGGATAATTTCTGACTTACCCTCGTATACAATATTATATTTGAGCATCCTGTTACACTCGTACAATATATATAAGATAAACACCGTCTTAAGTGTAACAATTTTATTGTAGTTCTTTCTTCTTTCTCCTCACTCCACACTACATGTTTCGGCCCAAAATGGCCATCATCAGGTGTGTATTCTTACGTAGCTGTTACACTGCCTGTTAAAATTTAAAATCACCAGTCTTTCTAATTGTATAAACTGTTTGTTAACCTACACGCGTTAATTTTGATTTCTATTTAGCACTTTCTTTTAAAAATGTTATAGATACTTTAACTTGAATTAAATTGTTTAAAAAATAAAAAGAAAGTGCTAAATAGAAATCAGAATTAACGCGTGTAGGTTAACAAACAGTTTATACAATTAGAAAGACTTGTGATTTTAAATTTTAATAGGCAGTGTAACAGCTACGTAAGAATACACACCTGATGATGGCCATTTAGGGCCGAAACATGTAGTG